>NW_025953820.1:205447-458968 GCF_022578515.1 Annulohypoxylon truncatum
ATAACACGCGCCGGCGCCCCATTAAAATTCCAAAGCATTTTGTAAATAAAAGATAATTGCGCAACCTTTTTTTTCGGCCCCTTTATAATTTATTTTCCCCCCCCCCCCCCCCCCCCCCACCTCCCTTCTTCTTCCTTAATAAACTCAGTGCTACCTACTTATATTTTGGGTAGGTAGGATGGAGATATATGTAGGTACCAGGTTGGTAGGTAGTTTCCCTACGACTTGATGTAGGATGTAGGATACCTACTCAGGCGCCTGGGCAGTACATGGATACTTACCTAGGTAAGTACCTATCTAAGTTAGGTTTTCTTTTCGGCAGGCGGAACCTTCGATGTTAGAACATCATCTACGGCTGTTGCTCGGCTTTAGATTCCAGCCTATCATCACATATCAATCGCTAACTCCTACATATAGCCCTACGTATCTGCAGAGGAACTTACCTAGGTATGTATGTAATAAATAGGTAGAATATACGGGTTATTCGGCGACATAAAAGGCAAGCATCCAGAGTTATCCCACGTCGCATACCTAGGTAGGTAGGTATACATATGACTTACAATGGAGTTGATATGATACAGTACTTTCATAGTGAGAATTGAGGATTTGTGGCTTCAAGGGTAACAGGCTAAGATCTAAGGGAATACAGATGTGCTGTCTTGTGCTGTGTTGCGTCGTACTGTGTACTAATAGCTACCTAGGATACCATTGATCTATAGACTCTGTATGGATATATATCTATAGAGGTATGTATGTCTCTACTTGAGATATGGCTCGACCGGTGTAATTCAATTACCTGGAAGGGGGACTACTAAACTCAGCAAGTTACCGTGACGAACTCGGACTGTATATTTGAGGAGGCGCTTTTAGTTTCCAGAGTTTTTGCCATTCCAATTAGTAAGTTACAGTATCTACGGGGTACCTAGCTTATTGTCCCCCATGTGAGAGGTCTACGTAACTTGACGTGTTATGCTCAACCACAATACAGTCGCACTTAATCAAAACGGGACTTGTCCAGGCATTGGTCTACGTAGACCATAGCAGATTCATTACACCTGCTTCCTAACCGATATTCTCTATGTATCCTCTGTGTCCTTGGGACGACCCTTTTTCATATGAGCGAGATTGGTATGCCTTATCTCTATCTATTTCATACCTTGCCGAGATAGCTTGGGCCAGTATATCATACTAACCCAAGTTATGCATGTCTGTCTAAGTATCCATATATTCTTGTGTGCTCTTGAAGAGGTAGAGTTCTAGGTTAGGCTGAAGAGGGGTACGCCAACCAGATCCTTTCTCTTTTAATTTCTTATTTCTTCCGTCTGTCCCGTACGCCTCCGCATGGTTCGCACATGAGGGACCTCTCTCGACTTTTATCTCTCAGGGTCCGGGGTGTTTTCTTCTTAAATGACTCATTTATTATTCATTTATTCTCCACGTGGGGGGTGAGGAGAAATGTAGAAGTCTCCAGCATGTTGACAAATTTTCGATTTTGGGTATTTCGTCTTTCATCAGCCAACCGAACTCCCACCGTTTTGCCCCGATAGATCAACTTCCATTTTTAGAACATAATACATAACAGGCGAGATTCAGCTCAAGGTGCAGATATTCGGTCAGTTTGCTTTGCCTGGAGTAACTACCTCCAGTTGTATCAAGTGATAAACCCGACAACAGATACTTATCGTGAGATCTGAGAACACGATTTATCATACAACCTTCCTTCCGACTACCTCTTTTCCAAATCTTGATTCCTATAACTACTTGATTGTCCATATACAGGAGTGAGCGTGTCTATTACCTGCCTTGTCTCCAACCCGCATCACCATTGGGTTGCTCCGTTGTCTACATCCGGTCATCTAGCTAGGTTTCTCGCCTGTTCTACTCCGCATCGTTTCATCGGTACCTCACGGGCTTTTGTTCCTTATCACATATCTTTCGGGAATTGTTTTAGTGATCGGTAAACTGATAAATCGGACAAAAGGCTACTAGGTAAGAGGCTAACATCATTAATGAGAATTACATTTCACTTGCAACTAAAAACTTGTCTTCATCCTCGCGACATTCTCAACTACCCACTCATCATGGGTTCATAAATGTACGACTATCGCCTAAAGTTGTCACCTAAAAGCATCTAGTACCAGGGGACGAAAGGCCGGATGAGCTGAGTGCGTTGTCCGATGCCTGAAATATCAAATAGGGGACTGTCAACCCCGACCAAGCAGTTACAGCTTACCCAATGAAATCACTAGACACCTGGAACAATTCAAGATAGAAACAAGCTTAGAAATAAACAAAGTTAGACATTTGTGTATGGAAGCTCCGGACTGACTTCCAGTAGGTCATCCTAGGCGGACTTGTCGAATAAGGTGTGCAAGTAACCCAGATTCTTTGCCGTATGTTGTCTCATACGCGAGAACAATACGCTCTTTATGTATTAACTATACCCAACTACCAGTAATATAGTATTGAATACGTCCGAGGTGCATATCAACATCAGTTCGCCCCGTAAAATGTTTCACATGTCTCTTTCATTAGTCATGAACTTCCTTACAATCTAACATGAATTTCCGGATTATTGTAACAGGTAAGCGAGGCCGAGAGAATTCTAGTTGCAATGCGCTGAAAACGCCGTAATATACAATAGACGTTTGCTAACCAGTCATCCAGGTGGCTGCCCTCCGCGCACCAAAGCTGGTGGCAAGACGTAGTCCGCTTGAACCCATCGGAAAGTAGCTGACAAGATACCATAGAAGGCAGGCGAGCTGGACGATTGCGGACAATAAAGTCAGCGTTGTGCTGTGAAGCTGCAACAAGTCAGTGTCTTGACTCCGCATTAGAGTAGAGAGAGGATGGCCTACCCCTACGGAGAAGTATATGGTCAACGCAATAGAGCCAAAATAGGCCGCGGTGAATGGCAATCGTGATCCAGATACCAAATGCTGGGCGTACGCCATAGGCCCCATCATGGCGGCAAAGGAAGAGAGGAACAGTATCGAGCCAAAAGACCATCTGGTGGTGACACAGACTGTTAGCATGATGCCCTCGGACGCATACTATCTATGCGGAAATTGAAGTAATATGTAGAAGAACGTCGTAGAAAGAAGGTTAGATCCAGACCAGATCCACCCGGTTGATCATCCGTGCTGTTATGCGAGATTGATACATATGCAACAGCGGCTTCTTGCAGAGATCTTCACCTCATCTCATAGTCGTGGGAAGGGGGGCTCTGTTCTGGACACGAGGACAAGGAGACAGGGGGGTAGCTAGCAATGCTAGCTACGGGAGAGAAGCTAAGAAAACTATTGGTCTTACAATATGACAAACTTGCGAGGCTTGGTCATGAGGATAGGCCATAGAGCAAAACAGAGCACAAAGCAGGCCAGTGCACCCAAGTTACAGGCACCAAATATCAACATTCGGTCCCATCGACTCACTATGAAGAAGATCGAGATTCCAAGTCAGTCTCTAGAAAGCTATGGTGGATCGGCTCGTCCATGTGGAAAGGTGAAACAGGGCGCGCGGATGATGCACATGTCGCCCGTCTAAGGTACGATGCAGGGGAAAGCGAACGTTTAAGGGGCTGGAACTGAGCACTACGGATAGGGTATAGGGCGTAGGGCATAGGACAAGACTCACGGACGAACCAGCCTTCTTCCTCTTCACGACGGTTGCTGGCTGGCAGGGGAGCGCCAGCGCCCTCTGTGGTAGGTAGTTGTACATATCCACGGTCTCCGAACGGGTTTAACGACTTCATCGAAGACAAGAGTCCGGATGTCTGTGACGTGTTGGCCGTGTAGTCTCGGTCTCGGTCGCGACGCGACCACCCTAGAGAGTTCATCGATTCTCTAAAGGATGCAGACGCCATCGTTCGTTATGGTTCGCGCTCGCTCGCTTAACTTCGGATGAACTCGCAATTCTCAGGTTCGCTCTGTGCGGTCGCAAAACGGTTCGGGCGAATATGGCGTGTGGTATGGTGGATTGAATATATGGGGCGGATAGAACGGAAAATACAAATTTGTAATGGATGCCACTGGGTGTGCCGGATGACCTCTCCGTCCTTGTACTGGTAATTGGAAGATTGGTGTTGATGGAAGACGGGAAGTGTCTGCGGTCTGAGGTGATGTCGCGTTTAGGGTGCACTAAAAATGGGTGTGGTGGAGGAAGAAGCAAAAAAGTGGATTAGTGGGATTAAAGGCATCAGCCAGAGTGATCAGCCACACAACTACGAAGTTGAAAGTATCAACTTTGATGGTCTGTGCGAGTGGGGGCTTTGGTGTGACATTCAAATGCACGTCATTGGTTGAGACTTTCTGGCATGTGGCTTCAACTAATCCCTGACAGTGATCCCGCTAAGATGGGGCCGATTTTCTGTCAGTCTTTCTAAATCCCTGTTCCTCCTTCATTTGCCTCCTACAATCTCATGGCTCGTGCGTAAAGAAGTTGACAACCGGCATTGAGAAGCAATATTACGGACGAACATGTTACTTACCGCGGACGAGGGTAGAATAATGCCGCTCTGCTTTTACTTGGGGTATCTTCGCTTTTCCCTGATTATACCTAGGAATAATTTCTAATTATTCCTAGGTATACAAGACAATAATATCTGCGGAAGCCTGTTTATGAGTTGCGTCGAGGATGAGATCCGTCCATTCCGTACACACCTTCGTGAACTTTTCTATCTGCCCCGCAGGTAGACATGTGTGAATGTTTCATCGACACACAGAGAGCACCTCAAGCATGTAACTTATACGTAAGTTCCAAGATATTGACGGTCGCGTAGATTTTGACACTTGCGCGCTTGCGCATACTACGCCTATGTCCGCATATATGCAAAGCAACTATATACCTTGTCTATACTCAAGGTGTGTTAGAACCCTATCTTCCTATTGGCGGGTACGCGTCTACTATCGAACTTGGGGATATAATTTATTCTGGTGGTTGCAAGATGGCTCAACCTTCGAAGCAGCGGAGAACGCGGTTGCGCGAGACATAACATATCCTAGCCGACGTTGATTTGGAGGTTTACTCTGGCAGCTTTGGATGACCTACGCCGATCTGTTCAATGTATTCACGTATTCGTGGGCATATTTGACGTACTGTGTTCGGTTTTTGGAGACGAAGCCCCGGTAGTAGCCCTACAAGTCAACTCCAAATCAGCTGGTCCCATTATTATTAGGTATCTGAGATTGCCAATCACGTACCGTGCCGAACGGGCGCTATTCAAACTCTATCGAAGTGCGTCCAAGTGGTTAGATGCGCCGCGGACGTGATTGGCTCCCACTCTCCATGCTGGATACTGGGGGTGTAGAGCCGTGGATCGTCATGGGGGAGAAGCCGTCGACTTTCGAGAATCTGCAGCCTTGAGTTACATCGGAGCGGTCGCCGGCCGACAGAGCAGCTGCAGAGTCCACTTTCGCCCTACTATAGCTCTTGCATTCATACCGACTTGGTATACCGCAGAATTTATACATGTTCCAAGATCTACCCCTCCATTGCACGATAGATCATACTACGTAGTATGTATGCGAAGGGGATCCCAATACTCCTGATAGCCATGACCTCATCGTCCTCGTAATACGATGCCGACAATATGTTTAGAAACGCTATTGCCGCGCCGGATTCCAGACTAACAAAACCTCCCAATATTCAAATATTCTTAGAGGAGGGGGCACGGTTGGCTCTGCTGGCCTACCAAGCCTTCATCTGCCCACCTAGCGGGTACCCCTGTACGAGTATCTATATTGAGCCATGCAAAGACGCGTTCGCGTCGTCACTTTTAGGTTGGGTACCTCTAGGTGGATTGAAAGCGATAGGTTAGATAGTGGGTGCATTTCATGGGATTGGTGTACCTTGGCCGCGCAACCAAATAGAAGATCGTAACCTCGGGAATCGTACTTACATGCATTTCTAAAGCGGGTGCCTTACGCAAGGTGACAAATCTCGCCCTTTTCAGTCAGCACGATAGTCGTTGCGAGGGCATGGCCTCAACGTCTATGAGTCACACAAAGGTCGACCGTAAAGGATCACGCTGACCATTTTCAAAAGCTCTCTCTCGTTCGGATTGTCCAAAATCCCATGTTGGCCATACTTTCCCATGGCCCTCCGTTTATCTCCTTAGGCCCTTAGGCCAAAAGAAGGGTGGCATTCTGTCTCACCTAGGTGGGTGGGTGAAATGACTTTGGCCTTGGTCACGAGTCCAAGTGCCGCCACCAATTCCCTTTTGGTCTTCCCGAACAGGGACCCCTCCTCGCAATGTACCCAGCACGGTATTATCCATAACGATAAGATAGAGCTCAGTTGTGCGGGTCGCGCTTCGCGATGGAGGTAGCTTCCTAGCAGTCCTGTGAGAGCTGGGAGAGACACACCTTTCATCAGTCCCTTACACACCATATCAGCTAATAATGGGACCTTTCCGAGTTCTCCAGTGTCATAAGACGCACCTCGAACCAGTTTGGGCAGGATAAGATATGGACTGGGGGTTTGTCATCCTATTTGGAAGTATTTATAGATGTATATAGGTATCTGAATATAAAAGCTATGCACCCCACGGCCATAACCCAATGAGAAAAAGTTTTGTTTTGGCAGTTATGTCTACCGACAAATCTAATTCTATTAATTCATAATACCTACCTAGGCTATTCCATCATCAGAAAGGTTTTCGAGATAACCTACCCAACACGGCCAACAATACTCGGACATAGCCTGAGGAAGGACGTCTATCCCACCAACACACACGGGACGTTGGCACTAAACAACCTTAAACATTTGGAATAATAAGACATCGGCTTATGAACAGCGGGATACGCCGTCAACAATTTAGTGTCTTCTTCGACAAGATTTATTAGATTGCGATATCGACACCAAGTCGATCGACCTAGCAGGAGATCTGATCAAGGGTTTTGGTACCGCCCCACGGGAACTTGATCAGATAAGTCTCCAACGGGTGTCGGCAGTCCTCGACTTTTTACATGGACGGTATCGCCTGCTTCTATTGGACAGTTTCGACATCGTCATCAAGGCCGCGGCAGTGCATTACCAATAACGAAAGACGGCCAGCAAGGGAACAAGAGGAAATCGGTCGGCCGACAATCTGGTCCGTATTATCTAAACGATATCTTGGAGCAGCGCAAAAGTTCCGACTCGATACGATCTCACTCTGGGCACTTCTCTCGTCAACTATTCGACACCTTGGTCTTGATCAGGAAAAGCGGTTGACTGTGGCTCGTTCGGTGGAGTTGACCGGAAGTCGGAACCGCTAAGTTGCTTGGTAACTGCTTGTAACTTGTAAGTGCTTCGTAGATGCTGCAAGTTTCTACATAATCGGCTAAGGGCAGCCGCTAACTGTTTAACTAGGTAGATTCCTTCCCACTACCAGAAGAGCTGGAAATCGCAGAGAGAAAAGAGAGAGGCGCCGGAAGTAGCAGGACATCATTATTCGCATCGCATTGCTACTTCCGCTCATCCCATCCCATCTCATCATAACCCCCTCCAGGTCTACCCCTACAACTGCATGTACGGGCGCACCATTACGGTACACACCTAAACCACCAAACCCACCAAACCTTACAGGGGATTTGCCCAAGGGTACTTCTTGGAAGCCTCATAGGCTGCCAATCAATTGCCCGAAGTTGCCAGGGTTTGAACACACAAACGGCGCACTTGCATTGGTTTGCGCTACCTTGCGTTACCCTGCTTTTGCTCACCTTGCGCTATCCCCAAGTTCTATCCCACCTTGTTCAACATTAAAGTAGCAGTAGCAGTGGTGGTACCTACATACTCTCTACCTACTATTACTATTACCTACTATACTATCCTCGCCCAATTCTTACTTGAGACCGCTTCTTCCAACGTTCCGGAGCTCACCGTGAGATTCCTTTCGGCTCAGCCTATTCCAATCATATTTCAACTCGACTCGGCTCGTCGGGTCTGATCAGTTGTTTGTGATATTTATCGAAGTTATATCCAGTTTCCTACGGCCGCCACCGTCCGGGAGTTTTCCAAAGAGCAAATCCTCGTATACATACACCTCTCAGTCAGGCTGCCCCCCGTCCAAACCCTGGTCTTTTCGGTTCGAGCTTCGCCCACAAGCTACGCCCGCTTTCAACTGGAAAAGTTGACAAGTTGACGAGAGCTGACACAGATTGGCCTACCAACAACTTTGACTACGTAGTGGTACTTTATTACAGCTAATAACCTTGCCAACCGAGTTCACCCAACCCAGGCTAGGCTACCTGCATCTCCCTCAAAATCCAAGGACTTTCCCTTCTGCCTTCTTACCGCCTCGAATCCTGAAGGTCTTTTAGGGTCCTTGAGTCCTTGGTCCTTTTTTTTAATCCTTCCCACACACCCGGTCGATACTTATACCCCATACCCATACCCATTCTTTAATTCATATACGATCCGACGGCCGCCTTTTGCGCTCCCGTCTATTTTCTGATCTGATATACGATCCATCACCTCTCGTGCAACTGCCCAGGCCGAAATAAGAGCCGATTAAACCCGGCATCAACTCCGTGCTTACGGTTTGACAAGTTCTTGGTCGTTTTTAGCCTCCTCTTCTGGTACGCCTGGTGTTACCTCGCCTACTTGGCCTACCCTGCCTTCGGTCGATTTTCCCTGAGGTCAGAATTCACTTAGTGCTGTCATCGAGGGCTGCGGCCACCATCACTTCTTCCTAGCCTCTAGGTCGTCTATCACATCTTACTGGTGTAGGGATTATAGCGATACCGCCTTTCGAATTTGGCGAGGCGCAAGATATATTTCTCTTCGTCCAGTTATCCTTGAAGCAACGAAACTTAGCTTCTCTTTTCTCTCTTCCTCCTCTTCCTCTTCTTCGCTTTTTCTTTTCCCACTCGCCAAAGTGAAGAAGCACTTTTCCGGATCAACCAATAAATCTCACCGACACCCATTGTTGGTCGTGCGCATTTAACTAGTCTTGTACGTACATGCCTTTTCATTAACCCTGGGACCCTCCGCATCTCGGACTCGCGGTATTTGCATCGGTCTTGATACACGAGTACACGAGGGACAAAAGCACAAAAAGGAATGGAAAAAGAAAAAGAAGCAGTCCCAATTTTTGAATCAACCTAACTCGGTAACTTGGGTCTGCTCTAACCAGCGCACAACAGATACGTTCATAACCTTGGAAGCTCTTTCACACGCGCCTCTCCCCAATTCCCCTCTATATATCTTTTGGCTCCTCAAATCAAATACTCAGCAAGCCGGCGCATTCCCGCGACGTCGTTCACCACCTGCATGGCTACGTAATTTGTGGTCAACATCAACAACCATCATTCAACATTACGCTTTCTTCAACCGAGGTAAATATACCTTCCTATAATTTAATTTTCTCGTTGATTGTGCTGTCGCATACTACTGCAAGTGTAGACGATGTACTTTTTCTTTTAGTTTCTCTTTTTGCTCCTTCCTAATAACGCCTTGAGTTCTCTCGGTGTAGTGGTTATACTTTAATACCTCCTCCCCCACATCTCCAGGGCTCTTTCCCACTATTACTACCACTACCCTTCCATTCCCTCCCTCTTGCCCGCATAACCCATAACCCATAACCCATCTGAACCCACTCGCCGAGTATAGGTGCGGGGCTAACATTGCTCTGTCCCTCGACAGAACAGATACGCTAGATTTTTAGATTTCTGTCCAGGCAGATACCAGATACACAATCCACTATCCGCAATCCGCAACCCGCACCAATCACCGACCACTCTAGATACCCTCAATACCAACAGACCATTTTGTCGCCGACTACTGTTAACGCCTAAAACGGCTGTAGATACCTGACCAGCTATCGCTGTGTATAACACGCATTCTTTCTCTTTTGGAGACCTCTTTCAACCACCCGACGCTAGATATGATGGCACAGCACGCCTTCAACCAGTTTGGCGGCGGCCAAAGTACGGGCGGCGCTGGTGGCAGCGTTGACCCGAACGACCTGGCCATGTCCGGAACATACGCTCCGTCCTATTCCAACAACTTCAACGGAAATAACAATTCCTCCAATTTCTTCGGCGATGACGAGTTACTCGACACCCTCGGTAGCCCGACCGATCCCATGCCTAACCAGCCCGGCATGCACAACCAAGGCCAGGATTTCGGTGGCATGAACGAGATGAACATGGGTTTCTCGCAGGGCGTGTATGGCCACCAAGGCAACCATAACATACAGATGGACCAGCCTCATATGAACGGATATTCCAACACTCCCGATGGTGACCCTATTCAGAGCCCATTTGTGCACAGCTTCAACCAGGCGCAATTCCACCAAATGCAACAGCAACATCAGCAGCAATTTGGAACCTCCCTCCAGTCGCCAATATCCTACTCCGGCTCCCCTTTGACTGGCTCTGACATGAACAACGAGGGCAGCGACCCCAATTACCTGAACACCAAGTCGCGCCCTCAGCTTTCCCATACTATGCAGCGCAAGGCTTCAAATACCCGCAGCCCGCTTACGCCTAAGACTGCAGCCGCCATGTCTAACTTGACTGTGAGCTCTCGGGAACAACCAGGATTCGGTGCGCAACCGATACGAACTACAAACGGCCACCACGAGAAATCCCCTTCGGCTCAATGGATGCATACGCCAAACAGCATGTCTTCTTTCCCCGGATCCGGTTTCTCTTCACCAATGCAGCATGGCATGCAGAATCCGCAGATTGCAGATGTATTGCTCAAGGGCGGCACCTCTATGCCTGCAAAATTAAACACGCCGCCCAATACGGTTTCCTCGCAGGAGATGAAGAGGAAGCGACGTCGAGAATCTCACAACCTTGTCGAGCGACGACGCCGTGACAATATCAACGAGAGGATCCAGGACCTTAGCAAGCTTGTTCCTCCACACCGTCTGGAAGACGAGAAGATCCGGAAGCTGATACAAAACGGGACACCACTCTCTCCTAGTTTGACCGGGATCTCTCACCCGGCACAGGCTACATCAGGATTGGCCGGACCGGGAGCGAAACGTGCTACTGGTGTCGGCAACATCACCACCGGCCTCCCTCTCGAAGAAAAGGACAAGGGTCCCAACAAGGGGGACATTCTCAACGGCGCAGTTAGCTGGACGAGAGACCTTATGTGGATGTTACATCTTAAGCTTCAACAACAAGAAGAGCTTATCAACACTATAGTGGAACTCGGCGGCAGTGTTCCCCTCGAGCTCACAGAAGATGAGAAGCGTATGCAAACTGAGCTGATGGAGGCTATGACCAAAAACGGGCCGCATACTTTCTCATACTCTCGCTTTGCGGGATCAGGTCTCCGAGTACCTCAACATACCGACTACAGAGGTGACTCCGTGAATGGATCAGACAGTGCGATCGCTGGCACTTCAGTAAGTCCCGACGGGCAGGACACTGTGGATCTTGTGGGGGATATGGGGGACGCTGGCCAATTTTGGAACGACCCGGATGATGACGGCTCTGGTCCAGCGTCGATCAATTTCAAGGAAGAGGATGAATTCGGAATGGACCTCTCCCATGATTAACGGCCTTGAGGCTTCTAGGCCTTTTACGTTCCTGCATCTTTCCAGCATTTTCCGGCGTTGACCAAGTTCCGACTACCCATTCGATTTTTGCGCATTCGCCTTTGAGCATTCGCCTTTGAGCATTACACTTGACTCGGGATTTTCAGGCATTTTACTTCGGTCATTTCGGGTATCTTAGTCAAGGGTGGGACATCACTGCATAGGGCGGCCGTTTTGGGAGACCGGCGTTCTATCTTACCTCACCAGATAGTGGGAAACAGGCACGGAGCGGCCGGGAGTGGTTATGGTTTTTCATAGTTCTTGTCCGACAGATCCGGACACGCAGGGTCAGGTCTTTCGCTTTTTTCCTTCTGCACCCTTGCTCTCCTCTTTCGTTGCTTTTGTTTTTTTCCCTCGCATGTCACTCATCTGCGGGCCGGGTTTGATTCATTTCTATGATACCTTGTGGATTACGGAGTTTGGGTCACTGTCGCTTTTTTTATTTTATTTTTTAAACTTCGGCTGAGATCGCGTTGACTTTTGCATTTACATCTTCACATTGTGGATGGTGGAGTTTTGTTCTGACGGTTCCCACATGTAGCCGTTGCAATCTTCTTTGACGAAGGTTCGGGCATCTCATGCTTTGTGTATTCGTTGACTTGAAAGGGAATCCAACTGGAGAGAGGAAAGTGAGGCATTAC
Source organism: Annulohypoxylon truncatum (assembly GCF_022578515.1). Classification (NCBI taxonomy): domain Eukaryota; kingdom Fungi; phylum Ascomycota; class Sordariomycetes; order Xylariales; family Hypoxylaceae; genus Annulohypoxylon; species Annulohypoxylon truncatum. Next base: position 217,628 of record NW_025953820.1, read on the forward strand.
AAGTGATATATAAGCCGGGACAGTATACGGGTTCATCCTAATAATCATATTTATTCATCTAAACATGTGCTTCCTTATTCGTATATGTGTATGTGAATTTCTTGCTATTCGCCTTGACACACGTATAGAACATCGTTCAGAGTTCGAACTTGTCTCTTCGAGTACCGAGCGGAGTAAGGAAGGGCCCGGAATCATGAACCCGACCCTTTCCCGCCTGTCCACCTTATATCTCCGTATAAGCGGATTTTCCTCACTCATCAATGATGCATTACATGCCTTGTACATAAGTACATACTTGGGTACCCGGTATTTGTGCCTACCTATGTATCCAATTCCAACGTTGCTACCTACCACGTAACGTAAGTGACGTCAGCTAACTATATAGGTAGGTAGGTAACCAACCTACAAGCTACAGGCTACCAATGCCTCACAGTCAACAAGTACTCGCTCATAGAATTAAGCAAGTTCCACGCGTCGCGACGCTTCATATCCTCGTGCAGCGCCACGCGCTCGAGCGCGCTGCGCCCGTTAAAATACTTCCAGAAAACGGGCCACGCGGTCCGCGGGTTCAGCGGCGGCCCCCCACCTTTTCCCGGCTTGCCGCCGCTGCTGCCCGGGCCAATCTTTATCCCTTCGACCGCCCCTCCTCCCGCGGCGTCCTTGCCCTTCCCCCCTCCTCCTACTCCTCCGCTATTGTTACTCTCTCCGGTATTAGGCGCGCCGCCGCCACTGTTCATATTCATATTAGGCCGATGCGTAGCGACGGCCAAAGCGCCGCTCGAAGTATGCGTGACGCGCTCGGGCAGGCGGCGGCCGATGGCGGAGAGGTAGCGCGAGTCGCGCTCGCCGACGCGGCCCGCGTCGACGATGACGTACGGGCTCAGGTGCGCGAGGTGCGGCGCGTCGTTGACGGAGGGGTGCGGCGTACGCTGGGGCGCGGGGCGCCGCGCGTGGGCCGCTGCCTTCGAGGCCGCGGCTAGGTGCGCGCGCGTCGCGAGCCGGGAGAGCCGCGCTTGCTCGGCCGCCTGCTCGCCGGCGGTCTTGGTGTTCTGGGAGTGCGGCGAGGAAGAGGACGACGAGGCGAGCGGCGGGGGCTGCAGGGTCGCCGTGGAGGAGGTCAGGGATAGGGGTGCCGTGTGGTGGTGGTCGTCCGAGGACGACGCGCTGCTGAGGCTCGTCCTGGGCCTGTCGTTGGGGTTGCTGTTGTTGCCGTTGCCGGGTTCGGGAGAGCCGGGGGCGTCGGAGCGCGGGGAGGACGGCGGCGGCGGCGACGAGGATACTTGGGAGTGAGAATCGGACTCGGGGGACGTGCCCTCGACTTCGGCCTTCGCCTCGTTCCGCGCGCGCTCGATCTCCTCGGCCTCGAGCTCGTAGTCGACCTCGTACAGGATCTCGGGCCAGACGACGACGTAGGCGAAGGTGCACAGCTGGGTGGCCCAGCCGCCGCGCATGAGCCAGGCGAGCATGGCCAGGTAGGTCGGGCGGTGGTTCTTGCTGGGCGCGAACAGCTTGTACGAGCGCGGCGCCGCCGACAGGCTCGCCAGGAACTCGGGCAGCGGCGGCGCGAGCGGGAAGCTCCGGGCCCAGGCCTGCGAGGCGCGCGGCAGCCGCGACATGTCGCTGTTCGGCGAGAGCACGTACACGTCACGCGCGTGCAGGGGCGGGACCGCGATCGCGCGCCGCCAGAAGATGAAGTGCTGCGCGTACTTCCGGACCTGCGCCGGCGAGAGGGCGGTGCCTTGGCCGATTTGGTAGAAGCTGTGAGACGAGGGTAAGTGAGGATGAGCAAGGAAGAGCGGTTTCAAACGAAGGAGTACGAGATTCAAAAGGTGGACTTACGACATGGTTGGTTTCGAGAGCCGCACGAATTCGATCATCGCGGCTGTGGTCTCGTCGGGGTCGGCCTGGAGTTCTGCGATGATCTTCTTTTCGTCGCTCATCAGGAGCAGCGCGAAATTCTTGTCGAGGAAGCCGGGGTCGTTGAGGCTGTCCTCTTCAACAAAGGAGTTGGCGGTTGTTATCCATAACCCCTTGGATCCGCTCTCGTCGTCAGGGGGTAGATCCGTGAGATAGAACGGCACGGGTATCTGAACCGAGTGCGTTACTGTGCCCTCGGCCGTTTCTAGTTGCAGGGCCGCGATCTTGTTGTGGGACACGGCTTCGTAGACATCCTGCATGGATGCTGCTAAGGAAGAGACATCTAGGATCTCCTTCCATAGTGTGCTCATTTTAGTTTCTGCGCACGGTTTATTAGTCCGCCTATTTGCATATATGGTACAATAATTCAAGCACATACTTGATTCTCGACCCTTATCCTTCATAGCCAATATTCGTTTCGACTCTTTCCAGACGAAATCGCTCTTCTGTTGGCTATATTTGTATGCCTTGTTAATCTTCTTTATGATGTGAAGATAGAGATTCTCGCATAACTCCTTCGCCTCGTGCTTCTTTGGATTCAAAATGAAGACGAGGTTAAACATAGTCATGCCACTCTTTTTTTCGTCAGCCTCATCTGGTGGGTTTCCGGTAATGGCATCCTCGGCCATGTCCTTAGTGTCGATTTGCGATAAATCGCTCGGGAGGTTCGAGTACTCGCCATACTTACTGGCCGAGTCTGCGTTCTCGGGCGACTTTGGCGCTTGATACTTCGGCTGCTTTTTCTTTTTGCGCCATATCCCGTTTTCCGGGACGTAGACAGGATACGACGCGAAGCAGAGCTGTTCCAGGGAAACTTGGAAGAGCTTCTTATGGAAAGCTCGGTTAGGGGTAAGGAGGCTCTCGAGGTCTTTAGTTGGATAGCCAGCCACGTGCTCCCACGGCACAATCTGAGAACCGCTATCTGTTTCCAAGTGATCGTCATGATTCCAATTCTGCAGATCAACGGATTTGGGGAGCGAGCCTGAAGGAGCTTCGAAAGGGGGATGGGTCATCTGATTTAACAGCTCGTCATCGTCGTCGTCGAGCTCGTCCCTGGGAGCACTGTCACCGGAGGAGGGGGCGCGCGGCTGCAGGATCCGAGGCGGGTACTGGAAGACAAACAACGGGCCATCGCGCAGCCGGTTAACCACCAGGGCCACCCCCAGGAAGTTTGACGTGTTTGGCAGCACCGGAGAGGCCATGTTTATCCCAAGCTCCGGTGTCACGGATGGCGACACAAGTCTCAGATGCAATCACTAGTCCCGTCGCCTAGCCCAAGGGTGTGCGCTGCAGTCTTCGATGAGCATGTTTCATTTGACCACTGCAAGTCTGAGCCGGTTTCTCTCTTTGACGTAAGATGGAAATACCTCATCTCACCAAGCTGTCGACGAAATGCTTCATGATTTGGTAAGTACACAAAGGGTGATGTTCTTATTAAGATAAGTATATTGAAGCCCTCATAAACTATGATCAGGTACGTACCTCTCTTAGCTGCGGATCGGACCAATCAGGAGAAGAGGCTCGGAAGCGTATTATTCCACTTTTTATATGTTATATATACATATACCCCTTATTACGATACTCATGAGATCATGCAGCCACTCATTAAGCAAATAACTTTAAGATTCTTAAAGTGGCTGAATGGTACTTGTACAGTCTTATTCGACGTACCCCCGAGGGGGTACTGCGCTTTAACTAACGAAATGGGCAGAAAGTTGCGAAATACCCGAAATACTTCCGGATGGGTGGAGTTTACTATTAAAACCATGTATATAAGTATAAGTAGATAGCCCTTATTATTACATACAATATTTATTTATAAGTAAAACAGCTATTATAAGCCCTATAATGCAACAAGGTAACTTCTATTTTATTTAACTAAAAGGTATAGGATAATCTTCGGATACTTTGCAACTCTCTGCCCATTTCGTTAGTTAAAGCGCAGTACCCCCTCGGGGGTACGTCGAATAAGACTGTACAAGTATTTGGTGACCCATTGCCATATGTTCACCTCTAAGTAACATGATACGACGAGATATCTCAGCCGATACGTGGATAGTCTATTTGCAGTCCGACGATATTTAGCAGTCTGATAACGCCATCTCCTACACTGTCCCGCTCGTGTTGGTTACGTTCTTGTTCCTTCTTTTTGTCGAGGTGCATTTGAATATTAGCAAATGGCCCCAATGGTCCGATCGTGAACCGGGTAAGATTATAATTCAAACCATACAAATGCAAAATCTTCGATTTTCTTATGATTGATTAATTGAATGATAGGTAGAGTTTACGAAAGGTACCAGCAACATCTCTTATCAATGAAAGAGGTATGTATGTATCTATGTACAATAACTATACCCACTAATTCTGCCAGGAACTGCAGGGTGACAGGGGTAGCTTTCCAGCATAATGCAGGGATGCACCGTACAACCTTGGAACTTACATAACAGGACATTGAAGTTCAATCAATATCATTGCAATTGTGCAACTTTGGTCGTCATCTACCATTCTAACATTTTACTACTTACTCACCTTTCTCTTTCCCCCAACTTTCGACCCGCACGAATCTCGAAAATCAAGCAGCACATCGACAAGCACAACTGCTTAAGCCCACTAACACGGTCGGTTTAACCGGTCACCGAACGAACCATGTTAGACCGGCTTCCGACAGAGCTCGTCATTCAGATCGTCGAATGGACAGCTGTAGCTCACTATGGCGACAAGAACACACTTCTCGAGCTGCGCAAGGTCTGCAAGCTATTCAACCAGATCTTGAGACCCATCGCGTTGTGCACCCTTCCGCTCGACTACACGCGCATAGACTACTACCAGGTGACATCGAGACGCCGGTTGAAGCGCAAGGCATTGCGTCGCATTGCCCCTCTCTGTCAATCTTTGTTTATTGACATGATGGTCATTAGAGATGACGGTATGAACTTTCGTGAATATTCTGCTGCTTGACTATTTCACTAACATATGTGGCACCACAGGTGAATGCCAGTTTCTGGAGAATGCATTCGCGTCAATACCCAAGATGATGGACTGGGTATCGAAATTACGCGAATGGTATTGTATGCACGAGGAAGCCTTTACCGCCGGGATGTACCGAGCCTCACTAGAGATGATGCTCAATTACACGCCGAACACGACCTCTGTGAAGCTGAACTTACCTTTCCAACTGGTAGCCTGTGGCCTTCAGTATCGTGCCTCTACTGTGATACTCGGGAACACCTTTGATTTGCTGGCCCACCGACGAAAAGGTTCCAAGAAACTGCAGACATTGTCGTTGGAGAATCTGTCCGATATATCCGTCGGGCAATTGGTATGCATCAACGGATTCCTTAACTGGAGAAAAAATTGCTAAGTCTTATTGTAGTGGAGCAACCCGTCAGATGTGAAGAACATCATCAAAACCCTTAGCGATCTACGCCACTTGTCCTTGTCACTGCGACGGCCCTGGGTTGGCGAGGCCCCTCTCTGGCACGCCCGCCGACTGTGGGAGATGGTATGCAAAGCTAAGAACCTCGAGAGCTTATGTCTCATAGACTTGGACGTTGGCGAGCGTCCCAGGCCCGCGAAGCTCATTACCACAAAGGTGACCGACTCGGTCCACTCCGACTGGGAATACCGAAGCCTCCCCGTAATCTCTCGCCCGCCCAAGTCCGTTTTATTGCCAAATTTGACCTACCTCGAACTTCGCAATGTCAATGTCAAGGCCGAGGCGTTAGTGTGTATGTTCAAGAGCTTTGCCAGCTGTCTCCAGGAGCTCTATCTCGATAATGTGTATCTTAAGACCACCTATTGCATCGACTGGGCCATAGAGGTGAACTACGGTGATCTCTGGATCGGGCTACCTAATGTCCGACCTAAAACCAATCAGCGCTGGCTTGCGACGCACATACGCCAGGTCTGCGCGCAGCTGCGCGTGTGCCGCGTTGCCGATCTAGGCTACGACCGATTCGTGAGGAGAGGGATTATCGAGGCACCCGCGACCGTCAAATACGACCTTCACGACCCTTGCGGGCTCAAACGCACTCTGGAGCAGCGCTTTGTGGAGGTCGTCATGGGTTACGAGCAGCCCGCCGCACCAGATGGCTCTCCCATGATCTACTACCCAGCAGAGGAGACCCAAGACAGATGGACGATGGCCGACCGCAAGCGCCCTGAAGAAATCGCTGCCAAGGACTGGAACGCATCGCTATATTCGTTGAGAGAGCGCCATCCGACCTCGGCTTTGCAAAAGACCATCGACGGCAAGTTTGTGAACTGTAATCCGTGGACGCTAAAGATGCTTCGCAATTTCTCCGACCGTGCATGCGAAGGCCTCAGAGAGCTCAACTTGATGCGGATAGAGGAGCGCCGGGAAAGCGAGGAGAGCCAAGAGAACCAAGAAAGCCAAGGTTAAGTCTTGGATGTGATGAATGGATGGGGTCGACCAAAAGGACGAGTAGTCGATGCCCCCACGATGAATATCCCCCTTTGAATTGTTGTTGGAAATGAGATGATATGGAATGATACCCCTTCCCCTTTTATCCCCTACATATTTATCACCCTATACCCCTTTTTTTTTTCTCTCCGATTACGATAGCTACTTCTCTAAAGTTCGTTAAGCACTTAGGTAGTCTCTAATATAAAGTAATTGAGAGAAAGATGTTGTGTCTACAGCGCGGATGAAGTGCCTTCTATTCAGCCGAGATACCCCGAACCTGAATGGAATGACCATGTGAATTAGGTTGACGATTTTACGTAACTATTACCTTACCTATAATAACCGACCAAGTATCAAGATTTTAGCTCAGGTTAGGTTTCACAATCAACCCTTACATTCACAACTCGTAGATTAAGCTTAGGGGGAATCATTGATCTCATTCATCAACCTACTCGACATTGCAGAATTTTGTGCAGCTACTACAAATGTACGGAGAAGACGGTACAACTCGGGGGAAACATAAGGAGAAAAACGAGGGGTCGCTCAATCCTTCCGCCGCCTACCAGATACCTTCTCGGATCGTCGACGGCTTCCATGTCGAAGTGCCACCCTCATCAACTCGCTACAGGCCTCCCCTCTTCCAAGAAACAGCAAGGTTATCCACGGAAGTTTTCCATTGCTCCGTTTGCAACTCCAACGGTAGAAGCATTGTCGCCAACTTAGAACGTCGAACAAACAGGATAGGATTAAGGGGGTATGAGGACGGGTTTGTACAGAACAGGAACAAGAGTCAACCGAGCGGAAAAACCTAGGGGTATTATACGCGCAAAACGCAGAAAAGCTTAGTATTCCGCCTCAGTCTCGTCAGGCTCGAAGCTGTCGGCCGCAACCTCCTCGTAGTCCTTCTCGAGAGCCGCAAGATCTTCGCGAGCCTCGGAGAATTCACCTTCCTCCATACCCTCACCAACGTACCAGTGTACGAAGGCGCGCTTGCTGTACATCAGGTCGAACTTGTAGTCTAGACGAGACCACGCCTCCGCGATGGCGGTCGTGTTGGACAACATAGACACGGAGCGGTCGACCGACGCGAGACCACCATCAGACGGTGAGGCGGTAGGGACAGCCATAGGCTTCTGGTAGTTAATACCTAACTTGAAACCAGTCGGGCACCATTCAACAAGGTTGAAGGAAGCCTTTGCCTTAAGAGCTGCGATAGCGGAGTTGCAGTCACGCGGGACGACGTCTCCACGGTAGAGGAGGGCGACGGCCATGTACTTTCCGTTTCGAGGGTCGCAGACAACCATCTGGTTGTTAGGCTCGAAGCCTGAGAAACATATTAGCCGATCAAAAGCCTCTTGTACGACTCTGATTGGAACTTACATTGGAAGGTTAGGTCGTGGACCTTGAAGCTCTCATGAGCACTCTTGGCAGCCGAGATGACAGGAGCATAGCTGATAAGAGGGTAGTGAATACGAGGGTAAGGGACCAAGTTGGTCTGGAACTCGTTCAGATCGACGTTTAGAGCACCGTCGAATCGGAGGGACGAGGTAATGGAGCTGACGACCTGCGCAATTAGGCGGTTCAGGTGCTCGTAGCTGGGACGAGGGATATCGAGGTTGCGTCTGCAGATGTCGTAGACAGCTTCGTTGTCAACTAGGAATGTGCAGTCGGAGTTCTCAATGGTGCTGTGCGTCGAGAGGACAGCATTGTAAGGCTCGACAACAGCAGTAGAGACCCGGGGAGCCGGGTAGACGGCGAACTCGAGCTTGCACTTCTTGCCGTACTCGGTGGAAAGACGCTCAAGGAGGAGAGCACCAAAACCAGAACCGGTACCACCACCGAACGAGTGGAAGATTAAGAAACCTTGAAGAGAGTTGCAGTTGTCTATTAAAAGCGTTAGTTTAGATCATGGGGGCTTCTTAAGCTGCTAGGGTAGATGTAATATTTATTCTTACCTGCAACACGTCGGATTCGGTCGAGGCAGTTGTCAACCATTTCCTTGCCGATGGTGTAGTGACCACGAGCATAGTTGTTGGCAGCATCTTCCTTTCCGCTGATCAGAAGTTCGGGGTGGAAAAGTTGACGGTAGCCACCAGTTCGGATCTCGTCGATCGGCGAAGGGTCCAGGTCGACGAAGATGGAACGGGGAACATGTTTGCCCGTGCTCGTCTCAGTGAAGAAAGTCTCATAAGAACCACCGTCAAGGACGTCCTTTGCGTTGGGGTCGGGGCGACCATCGGCTCCGAGACCGTGCTCGAGGAGATACCTAAGCGTTGTGGTAAGTGGTAAGTTATAGGAACTCGTGTATACTGAGCCGGACTGGGAGAGCGGTGTAACACTTACAGCTCCCAAGCGCTGTTACCGAGCTGGGTACCAGCCTGGCCCAAGTGAAGGTGGAGGATCTAGGAGAAGCAACACGTAAGTTAGATATAGCTTCGATAGAAGAGCCAGACGTCAAATTATTTTAGGCATGGAAACATATCTACAACGTAGTTTGTAGAATGGTGTAGTCGGAATACCGAGGTGAATTTGTGCATGTAACGGAAACGGTCCATAAGGCGGTGATGGGTGACAGTTGGAAAGAGACTAGAGAGCTTTCGATAACTTACCTCGCCCTTCATGATGAAATAATACTGTCGGAACTTGCAAGATTAGGGTTCTGCGACTGGATTCGAGACCGATCTAGAGATAAAAGGTCGAGACGAATGCGCACAGCGCTGGTGTTTAGAAAGAGTATAAAAAAGGAGGTGTGGGTTCAAGGTGCAGAAAAGTGAAGGTAGGTTTTGGTGTGGAGAAAATAAATATTCACTTCGCGTTCTAACTCGTTACTCCGCAGATGGTCGCATCAATTGAGAATGAGGGGCAAGGTTTCAGGGGTTGTCCAATTGATTTAATCGGTGTTGGGGGGAAGGAGAGCTGGCCGGTAGCTTACGCGATAGTGTTTAGGCTTGTGTAATCTATCCCTTACTGGCTATAGAGGGGTAGATCGGAGGTATACATCACCTACTTCCTATGTACCTGCTCTTTGTCTTTGTGCGATGGTTATATGTAGAAGGTACATGTAGACGTCGTACCGGAACAAGAATTAATCAATGGTGCGAAATCAGACAGCCTTCATTTTATATCCAACCTCTTCACACCGCCCCGTTGGAAACTAAACAGGATATGACAGGGACTTACTGGTTAGATAATGCAACTAACCTAGAATATCAAAGCCAAACATACATTAATGCAAACTAATTTTACGACTGTTACTTGCATTGTGCCAAATAATTTCTATTGGACCAGACATCGAGATGGACATGAAGATGCAGTGTGCCATCCAATGTCAGAGGCACAAGATTAATTCAGCTTATCCACCTCGTACCTATGGAGGCTGCTAGGTAGGCACTCTATAACTTCTGTAGATATCGTAGCTACGTATCTAGGTACCGTTACCAATTCTGGGTATCAAATATCGTATGACGACGCACTCGTCAAGATTATATCTATACTCATGAATAGCACAACTATTCGCCTTTCTTTCTCCATTCAGCTGCTCTCCTAGCACCTCGGCCCTTCATCTTTGATTTGACGACTCCCTTCTTGCCTTTGGTCTTGCCAAACTTCAAATCTCTGGGCTTACCATCCTTTTCGCTAGCCCTGCGGCCCTCGAAGACAATCTGTTCTGGTGTCTTGAAGGCTCCGTTGGTTGCTAACTCCTTCCTCTGTCTAGGCTGCCTTCCTGGGCCCTTGAGCTCGTGCCGTTGCCTTGCCGCAGCTGCTCTACCTAAGAGTTTCCCGGCTCTGCCCACCTGAGATTGTTGCTCAGGAGTCACTTTTGGTATATGCTTCGTGCTGTTTGGCTTCTTGTCACGGCCATTCGAGGCTTCAAGTTTTGCTTTCATTGTTCGTTCCACAGCGAGAGCCGTCTTCCGTGGATCCTTAGCGCGGGATACACGCAAGGCTCGCGGCAGCATCGGAGGAAATGTCTTGCCGTTCAGTAACAGTGCCGATTCGACATGATTGGCGTCGTAGAATTGCACATATGCAAAGCCCTTACCTACCCGCGTTTTCGGGTCTCTAGGGACACGGACGCTTTCCACTCTACCGGCGTGCTCACTAAAAGTCCGCCACAACCCTTCTTCGATGTCTGATGGAACTTTTGTGCGCTTCTTGGTAGTAGTTTCCCCCTCAGCAGTGGTGTTAAGGACGGTTTCGTCGTCTACAAACCCGAGGTTACCTACGAAGACACATCTTCGGTTGTCCACCGCTGTGGGATGTGCCACACTATCAACCCGCATATGACGGTCTAGGATAACGGAGCCGTTCAAAGCTTTGAGCGCAGTTCGTGCGGCTTGCGGTGTTGAGTAGACAACATAGGCGTTGGTAGATTTTGTCGTTGCGGACATAACAGATTTGGTGATGAACGCGGCGCGTTTTGGTACAGCACCAGTAGAATAAGCAGTGGATCGGAAACGTATCGACTCAATCTTATGCTGTTCTCCGGTCGAATCCAAAGTTGACAACGGGGACGAGAGGTGGGACATCAGGAGCTTCTTGGCTTTAGATGAGGTAATTGCTTCGATCGAGACATTGCCAAGGAATAGAGTGCGGTTTGCTTTATCAAGTTCGACGTCTTCATGGTCTTCCGTCTTCTCCATAAGTGACTCATGAACTATTGGCGCTTCGTTTTCATCAGAGTCCCCTTCTTTTTCAGACGTTGTGCCGTTTATATTCTGACCATTTTCGCCCTTGCGGCGTTTATCAGATCGGACCTCCTTCTCGGTGTCTTCGGCAAGCTTGCGCATGTATTTATCTTCCAAATCATCATGCTCGTCTTTGCGCTTCCTCTTGCGATCCTTCTTCTGGGAAGCTATTGGTGCTTCTGCAGGCTCTGAATTTTCAGATGCCGCTTCTTCGTCCGAAGCAATATCTTCAGCCTCGATGTCTTCGATATCCTCGTCCAATTCGCTCAAGGACTCGTCATCAAGCTCTTCGCCTGTTCCAATGTCATCGTCCGAGTTTGATTCGACATCCTCGGGTTTCTGCGAGGATTTCTTCTCTTTTGGAGGGGGTAGCTCTGAATATCTTGTCTTCGGAGGAACTTGTACGGGACCGGCCTTATTCACAGTGAGTTTGCTGACACTCTCGCGATCGACATGTTCAACTTACACTGCTTGCGAATAGAGCATCGAGCGTGGGGTCAATGGCTTTCGTCGAAGCTGCCAAATTGGCTTTTCTAATTTCGGTAAGAACACAACATTATTCAAATTAAACAATCCTTTCGAATTACTTACGATTTTGCCATCTTGCAAGTCGAATTGATTTATTATGCTTAATGCTAATAGTAGTGAAGTTACTATTAACGTTTAACATATAGCGGCAGCAAGTCAAGGTACAAGAAAAAAAAGTTGTTGCTCGGGAATTTCTTATCTTATCGAAATGTAAATCAAGTGGGTCTGTAGAACAGCCACATCCACTTAGTGGAAATTTGATATCGGATTAAAGCAGATACCGACATTTCCAAAGTCCCAGACCTTGTCCCAAGGTTCTACCGCGCTTTCGTTATCGATAAAGGCGGTTTAGTTCGGGCTTCTCTTGAGTGCCGTACGTAGCGAATGTTATTGGGGAAGGGACGTTACCTAGGTAGGTGCCGTATGCAGCAGCGGCTTGGGGTCACAATCAGTTCGTTCTTGCTTGCGCGCAAACCGAACCATACCAAACCCTCCCATTTGGATCACCACCACTTTTTCTTCCTCGACACCTTCGACACCTAACACTTAACACCCAACTCAGAAGCCACTCGTTTTACTACCGTACATCCGATATACATTTAATCGTCTAAGCCATAACTTTGTTCTAAAAAGCTTAGCTTTTACTCAATATTATGATCCACCGTCTTCTTATTTACTCCCCTCGACCATCCCAAGCCGTCCAACTTTGAAAACTCCTCTGACAACTTGTTCCTACGACAACACACGCCCTCCCCTTTTATCGCCGACCATTTACCTTTCACCTTTCATACCACACCTAAGCAACCATCCAACGAATAGGGGAGAACAATCACCATTACAAAATTATGGCGACTGGAGACACGGCGCCCGCGCCGCTTACCATTCCACCCCCACCGATCGAGCCACTTTCCGACGACGATGGTTCAAGTCCTCTAAGCGACGTCGAAGACAAAGATGCCGACCCAGACGTCATGCATGACCTAAATAATGCTACCCCCAATAATCGCGACGAGGACATTAGCTCACCCGACGACCTTTCTGACGCGAATGACACGGAAGCTGAGACGGAGCGTCTCTACGACACGCCCCGAAACCCTACCCGTCATAAGGACATCGTCTTAAGTCGACAGAGTGATGGTCAAAGCTACGAACGTACCTCGAGCAAATTGCGACGACACATTACAAGATCGGGCGAGGATAAAGATGAAGATGACGCACACCTCTTTGAAGACGAGGTGTCAATAGCTTCTAGCCCGCCGGCGCAAGAAACAAAGACCCCAAACAAGCACCAATCACCAATATTGGATATTCTAGCAGAAGCTGCCAGCCAGGAAGCTGAGAGTAGGAAACGAAAGCGATCCTCTGTGCCTGCTGAAACTGCTGTGCCTCCACAACTTACACGAAAGCGCACCGGATCTGTCCCTGCGCCCGGTCGGCAGGATATGGATGGCGACACTCCTATGATTGACGAGGAGGACCCGTCGCTCCATGCGAACAGCGGAGAACACTCGGCCGACGAGACTGTTAACATTGCGACCGGCGAAGATGATGGCGATGACCACGCGCAAGGAGTTCAATCTGATCCGGAGGTCATACCTAAAAAGCAGACGCGTAGCGGTTCGAAGAAACTCAAAGTCGCGGAACAACCTGCCGAGGCCGATGAACACGCGGAAGAAGTTGCAGGCGCTGCGACAGCTGAGGAGGATGGGGCCCATGCTGGAGAAGACGAGCAGGCCGAAGCTGACGTAGATGAAGAGGCCGAAGCGGCTCATAGAAATGAGGAAGAACGTACGTCTCTATTACTCCGATTATGGCCAGGAGCTAGCACTGACAGAACTTGGATAGTTGAGAGGAAGAAGACCGCCTTTGATCAATTAACGGCAATTGAAAAACGATTCGCAACATTCAGAGATAGGTAAGTAACGTTGGTCATGCAACAGGTTTAGTAGTTAGCTAACACTGCTTTAGGTTATATGAAGAGCGACTGGAGGCATTGAACCGAGAAGAAGCGATGTTGCGGTCCGAAAAACCGACACACCCTGAATACCTTGCTATGATGGAATGCATAGACGCCCGAAGAGACGAAAGAATCCGCATAGCAAATCGGGAATTAGAGCTTCAAAAAGAAGCTTTGGATAGATGGGCTGTTGCTAGGCGCTCACAGATTCATTCGCAGTACTTTCAATCAATCAGAGAGTCGAGAGAAACGATCCTAGCTGAGCTCGGCCAGCAGTGGTACGACATCCAACACGAACGTCGCAAGCAAGCCAACAATGTCCCCGAGTTTGGTCTTCGATTCCCTTCAGACCCGACACAACGTATTAAGAATGCGCTGGCGTACAACAAAGAAGTATCGATCTTGTCTGGTGTAGCTAAACACGAAGGCATGCCTGCCGCACCAGACATGAAGGGGGCAAGCATGCAAGAATTGGAAGATGACTTCGAAGCTATGAATGTGAGTTATTTCCGACAAGCAATCACCCGTTGCATGGGGATACTAGTGCTGACTTCGTGTCATTAGAGAAATCGCCAGACGGCGCCCCGGCATCATGTCCATAGGCCCAGTTACGTGGATTACGGAGGGTTACCATTTGGCCAGAGTCTGGGTCCTGCAGGAGAGCAGTTTATTGAGCAGACTCCGTGGGCAAATCCAAACCATCCGTCAAACGCTCACCTTCTCCAACGACAACACTCGGGCCAACACGAAGCGCATACGCAAGGTCCCTTGCCAAATGCGCCATCCGGGTCGAAGAAAAATTCTCATCAATCACACCCCTTTTCTAATGGATCAACAACACAGCCATCTAACAGCACCTCAAAGATTCAGAAGAGTGTGCCGAGGCAGCTTTCCAATTCACCCGAAGTCACGCGAGCTGCCACTCTATTGGAGCAGACCAAAGCACGGAGTATGAGAGCGGCAGAAACAGTCGCAAGACATGAGAACGGCCAGTCAGCCAACAGCTTATGATACATTTGGACCAAGGGATCATTTAAGGGCATGGCTGAATAGGCGCAACGTAGGGTAGCTAACTGACGAAGAGATCGCTAGCTTCACTATGAGCAGTTGGGTTGAATAAGTTTGCGGGATAGGAAATAAGGACGTTATACCCTGTGCATATGTTTTGCATTTGGCGTCATGGCTTGCGATAGAGGAGTGCTCCAACTGCTGAGTATCCATGGATTTATCACCAAGTGGTGTTATGGATGCCGTGCTCTTGTGTTGTCAACAGGTTGGCGTCTTCAAAAAGTTTTGTAGAGGATGGGAGGTCACTATGATATATTTTCGGGCTGTCTTGATAGACACATTCGCGGCGTTTGGGGATTTGCCATTCATTAACACGCCCTACGCAGGCCACGATACCATTCAGCTTAACTCCTTCAGACCAAATGGATGACAAATTTCCAATTTTAGACCGTGTCTTGCCTTGCTTTGCCTTCCGTGTCCGACCAGATATGGATTTTGTAGTCCTGTTCATAACTCCATTTCCTCGTCGCGATCCCTAGAGCTCGAGATAGTATACCATGCTATACCTTATTTCTGCTCGGGTTGACTCGGCGCGCTCGGGACTTTAACATCTTCGAATTCATCTTGTCCGATGACGTTGATTGTGTATATATCTATAAGGATTGATATGAGGAAATGGACTTGACCAATCTTCCCCCGAATAGAGACTTACAGACGCCAACGGCGAAGGCGGCGACGGCAGATCCAACTACGGCATTCTTGAAGAGGTAAGGCCGCCTTGCTCGGATGAGGGCGGGAGTTTGCCTATGTCGTCTATCGTAGTATGAAGAGCTTCCGAGTCTGCAGGGTTGTTAGACATGATAATGGTAGAAAGTCGTATACTAAGGCGGGGTTACCCAGCAGCCATCTTGTATGTCTTGCCTTGCCCAGGTGGGCCGATTTCTTATGATATTAGATACGCGACAGGAATTAAAGGAATTGGGTGGAAGTTGAGAAGTCGAGCATAACCATGCCAAGCCCGCGGTATAGTGTATTCTGTTAGCCAATCCAAAGATCTGATGACACTGCGGCCACTGCTTCCTTCTTGCAGATTGCACTAGTCCTAGGATAGCTAGTCAAAAGCATGTCTGAGCGGGAAAGCGGTAATTCTTCGGTTGGCGAGCTGTAAGGAAACCCCTGTATGACCTGATCAGAGCTTTGTTCCTCCTAATGCTTGTAGGACACCCTGCAGCAAGCTTTCTTTTGCCTTTCAAGGTTAGGTGAAGACTTCAGTCGCGACCAAGTTAGTGTACTCCCAAGTGAGTACCCATTATTCAACTTCACTCGGTAATTCTTTGCGTAGCCATCCTTTTCAAGAACACATCACGTCCTCTCAAAGCTCTTTTCGTATAACCATTCTACCATACCAACGATTAAATTCAATCGCTGAAGTTGGCATGGTATGGAAGACGATGTGGCATACCTACCTGGCGATCTTTTAATTGACATCACCAAGCATTCACGAACTCACGACGCGACACAGCACATCAACGACATTGTTCACTTGATCACCAAACAACCCCACCCAACTCGGTTTCGACTTTCCAATCCTCAAATACTCCATTTTCTTTCTACAGGCACTATCGTCGACTTTTCACGCTCTACAGCTTCAATCTCTTGCCCTGTTGATTTGCACCATATCTTGGACCCGCTTGGGTCTACCCAAGTAAATCGCAATGGCAACCGCCCAGTTATCCGTCCAAGACCAGATTCGCCAACTCGAGGGCGCGCGCAAACTCGTTCTAGGAAATGCAGGCTACTATACTCAAGTCATTCAAGCTTCCCTTCCTATCATAGGTCCATCCGCCCAGGTGGAATTCCGACGATGGGGCGCCGAGTTTCTTGCCGAAGCATTTGCGACTCCCGCAATTGCTCCCGGTCAGAAAGAAACATTGTCCCTATTAGTCCTAGAGACACTGAAGCTACTGGTGGAAGACGTTAACCAAGATGTTACCGTATTGAAAAGCGTTATTCAGACAGCGGCTAGTATATACCCGCTAGCGCTACGATGGATGTAGGTTCTGCCCAGCCTGTTATTGTAGACTCCTCGTAGATTCTGGTGCGCGTGTGCACATTCTTTCTAGATTTCATACGTCCATGCGGCCTTGAGATGTGAGCCAGAGGTTATTCCGCTGACTCTTGAACTTATATTAGTATCAACAATTCTTACGACACGCCCACGTGGGACCGAATGACCGATATCAAGAACCGAATATTGCGAATCTGGGACACTGCTCCACCGAGTATTCGAATATGCTGTATCAAGTTCGCTCAGCGTGTTGTACTTGCACAGACCCAGAGCGTAAACCCGGAGCCAAGGGTAGGATTTTCTTCAAACTGGAACACATTGAACAGTACTGATTCTGTTCATAGCGTGGTGACCTTCTCGACATATCTCTGGTCATGATCCCCCCCAATCACCCTGTTCTCGACGCACCCAAACTCGAGGCCGAAGCATCAGGGCTCCTAGACAGAATGCTCGGGGTTTTGCAAGACAATAGCAGGTAGGATCATGTCGCCGTATACTATATGATTATCATTGACTAACAGAACACCTAAGTGATGCTTTGGTTGTAGATGCGACATTGAATACATTGTCTGTCCTCGTCCGAAACAGACCCGCGACATCGAATAGAATTCTCAACACCGTCCTCAACTTTAATCCCTTGAAGCTAGCGAATTCGCCTATGACGCCTAAGACCAAGGTTCTTGTAAAGTCAATGGAGAAAACGACACGAATGCTCCTTATGCATCTATCTAGACGGTGAGATACTTCTAGAATTACCATTTCCTTATCAGTCTAATTCTATCATAGCACCTCGCTAATAATATTATAGAAATCCCCAGAACCCGCAGATCGGCCGTATCCAACAATACGTTGAGCGACTCATGCGGTCTCGAGCTGAGATCTTCGACGAGGGAAATCGCAAAAGAACCATGGCGGAGCAAGCTGATGGGCAAGACACTAAGCGTCAACGAACAGGAACCACGTCATCCAATCCTCAAGTCGAAATAACTCCATTGAAGCCCGGGCCTCATACCCTTGCAGATGTCTTCACATTTACTAATAACGATGGACTGAAGCGCTTTAACGTAGGTGATAACGTTCCGGCACCACTTGCTGCCAAGATCAGTGTCACAACTATCGCCCGGGTAGACCAGCAACTGTTAGATCGAGCTATTCAGGTATGTTTAAATTACCCACGTATTTTTCTAGGCTTGTCTTACAAGATACTAGGGAGTACGAGATCGCCTGACAGCACTCAATGCGGCCCAACCGGAGCCAATAAATCCCGAGACGGCACCGCTCGACGTTGAAGAGGACGAGGATGACTATGAGCCAGATTATTACGCAGCAGAAGACACAGAACAGATCCTGAACAAGCTCGACTCTTCGCCGGCAGAACAACCACGTGAATTGGAAAAGCCAGCATTAGGCGGGTTGGCATTACCTACGTTCCGACTACCACCACCGCCGACGTTGAATCCGGATCAGGCCGCCAAAGTGGGGCAAGGGTCGATCACGAGAGTGTTCAGCACCATGAGAACTCTAGAGGACCCAGCGGTCAAGAAAACCAAAGCTGGTATCAATAGGCTTGCGGCCAGCTCGTACGACCGGGATTCGTGGATCACTGTAATTACTCGTTTAGCAACCCGGGCAAATGCGGGGCTTGACGTACCGGAGGAAGACGAGGACACCAAGGGCGTCTTCCCACCGCCCCAGCTCAGCGATACCATTCGGGAGATGCTGTTTAACTACGTCCTGGAGGATTTCCGTAAGCGGATCGAAGTAGGCGTCTCCTGGTTAAGCGAGGAATGGTATAACGATAAAGTACAACAACGTTCCGCATCGTCTTCGCCTATTCACCACAACGTAGCTGTCCACTACGAAAAGTGGGCGCTCCGTCTTTTAGACGGATTTATCCCTTACCTCCACGGACAAGACAAGGTGTTAACACGGTTTCTTAGCGAGTTGCCGGAACTTAGCCCAGCTGTCTTTGGACGAATCAAAACTCTATGTCGAGATCCTAGTTTGGTCAGCCTAGCACTCACATCGCTATACTACTTGGTGGTGTTGCGCCCGCCGGTTAGGGGTCTCGCATTAGATGCGATCCAGGATATCTGGACAGATTATGAGGACACAAGGCCCCTGGCGGCCAAGTTTTTACAGAAATGGCGGCCAAGCTTCTTAGAAGCAGCGCAAGCAGCCATGTCTGGAAATGAAGGATCCGTTGGAGCTAGTACGGCCGCAGTCGTCTCATGATACCCATTTAACGATGATTGGCTCAGAATTGCGAACTGATTGATGCGGATGTTATTTCTCAAGCTATACCCTATACGATGGTGACGGCTGGCGGGCGTTAACTCCCTGGGGCCGTTGCATTTGCCCGTAGTCGGATTGGCAGGGCGTTGAGAGATGGAAATAGGCTTGAAGGGTTAAACAGTCTACAGTAATGGGCTAGAGTATATGTACAAAACATAGGGGCTACTCTGGTGAAGCCTTCACAAGGCTTAGATACATGGCAATACCAGCATGTGGAGCATGTTTAATGAAGTTCCTTGTAGATGTTAGGTATCATACATAGCCCGATGACTTCGGGGTTATAATCATACCTACATACGTGCCTATCCAAGTACTCTCCCCCTTTAAGCAACAATAACATGAAGTCCCTTACAGCACAGTAAAGTTAGTTGCAAATACAACGAATACGCACTGTGAAGCTGAGCCACAGCTAACGTACCCCGGCTGTCCCGGTAAGCTTAAGCTCCGACTAAGGTTCACCGACCAACACGGTTAATTGCATATTACATATGTACATATGCACGTCGTAGGACCGGGTACCTGAGCAAGGTTGCGAACAGTGAATAGTCAGTTACCTCATTTATACTCCTACATAAACGACTCTAATTGAGTTGCGGAACAATCGAGGCCGAATAAGAATTAACCTATCATCGAAACGAGCGAGGGAACACGCCCAAATAATAACGAACTCAACCTGTTTACGGTCTAGTGCCTCACGATGGCACCTCGAATCGAGGCTCAAGAGATAGAGACGTATTGGAACATCTTCACAACGCGGACCAATGGCGGCAAATATCTGACGGGCGAACAAGCAGCGCCGCTGCTCAAGAACAGTGGATTGAGAGACAACCAACTCGAGCGCGTGTGGGACGTAGCTGATGTCGACAATGACGGAAATCTGGACTTCGAGGAGTTCTGCGTCGCTATGCGCATCATCTTCGACTTGGTGAACGGGGTGAGTTGCCTTTCTCCCTATCTACCCGTTCCGCTCCGTCTGCATTTATTCGTATCTTGTTATTGATGGAAGAGTAACTGATTGGTCGGAAACAACAGGAATACAACGATGTACCCACGACGTTGCCGGACTGGCTCGTCCCCGAATCCAAAGCCCACCTCGTCCAAGCCAACCGCGCCCTTACCGGCAAGCAAGTGCAGTTCGAACAGGTCGATGACGACTCGGACACGCCAGGTCTCAAGGACGGCTTCGACTGGTACATGAACCCGCAGGACAAGGCCAAGTACGAGTCCATATATCAAGAGAACCGGGACATGCGAGGAGAGATATCATGTAAGTCATCTCCTCTTATTCCTATCCTAGGGTCTATCTAGGCTCTACCAAAGGAAAGGAGAGCAGAGCAGAGCACTAACAGAACGGGACAACCCAGTCAACTCCCTGGAGGACCTGTACGAATCGCTCGACGTGCCAGACACGGACGTCCGGTCGGCGTGGAACCTGATCAACCCGTCGGCGAGCAGCACGGTGAACAAGGACGCGTGCCTGGCGTTCCTGCACATCCTCAACAACCGGCACGAGGGGTTCCGGATCCCGCGGACGGTGCCGGCGTCGCTGCGGGCCTCGTTCGAGCGCAACCAGATCGACTACCAGGTCGACAGCGCGCGCAACAACCCGACCGCGGCGGCGGCGTCGCGGTGGGCGGCCAAGGCGGACGAGAACACGAGCACGGGCCGCAAGGCCAAGTTCGGCGACCAGTACCTCACGCGCCTCGGCCGCGGCGCCTTCAAGGCCACCGGCACCGACTTCAGCAACGCCCAGAGCGACGAGCAGTGGGAGGAGGTACGGCTCAAGAAGCAGCTCCAGGAGCTCGAGGACCGCATGGCGAAGGTCGAGGCCGAGGCGAACCGGCGCAGCGGAGGCAAGAGGGATTCGAAACCGGCGCTTGTGAAGAGGGAGCTCGAGCAGTTGCTGGATTATAAGAGGAGGGAGCTGAGGGAGCTCGAGGAGGGCACTGGGAAGGGCAAGACGGGGGCCGGGCTTAGGGGCGTGGCGGATGATTTGGCGACGGTGAAAGAGCAGGTTGAGGGCTTGGAGACGCATCTCGCGGGCCGGATGCAGGTTTTGGAGCAGTTGAGGCGGGAGATTGATGATGAGAAGGTGAGATGAAGGGGAGGAGGTTGGTGTGTAGGTAGGCGAGGTGGACGTGGACGGGAAGGTGAGAAGATGAGGGGTACAGGGACAGATTACCTACTTAGTTCCTACTGAGGTGGAAGACGGCGATCGCGAGGGCCTTGCCCGTCTGTCTAGTAGATGGGGAGACGGATAGCGAAGCTACCTTACTTAGTCTGTAATGCAAGTGTACAAGTTCTGGATACGGCTCTACTTACGGGTCGATAAAATTGATTCAGGATGGGGGCATTAGGTATAACTATAACTATAAACAAATTTATTATTTGAGAAGCTTTCCAGCATTGTTCCAGGGTCTATAAATCGCAAATAGACGAAAGGGTAAGAACTTGAAGGTGTTTTTTTATCACGAGAAATACCATCTATTCTCTATTACAACGCTACTGACTACCAAGAAGCGTCCTATCATCAAAAAGGGGGTAGGGGTATCTATCTTTAGGGAGGTTACACATTACGATCTCTCTTCTCTTTTCTTTTCGGTCTCCCCCTTCTTTCATCACACACAGCTACCTATTTGTCCGACGTCATCGTCATCCAAAATACACAACGTAGGGATCGGTTCATCCATCCAAGAGGAATCATAGACAGAACACGACCGTCTAGAAAGCACTACCGTCGACGTAGCCTGCCAACTGCTGGGTGCCGAGCGTCTTTCCCTTGATCATATACACCATGATGGAGAAGACCTTGACCGAGCCCAGGCGGCCGGCACCGCGGCTGCGGCCCGTGGCTACGAACAGGACGTCCATCGGTATCGTCTTGACGACGACGGGCGGCTTGCCCTTGAGGGCGAGGTCGATGTTCTTGGCGACACCGGCAGCCTTTTTGTCACGTCCGAGTTAGCAAAAAGGCTCGTAGAATTACATACGATTACATGTCACCTAGGTAGAAACCACCAGAAGGAAGAAAAAAAGGAAGGGAAAAAAGAAAGAAAAGACCACAAAAACTCACCTGCTTATCCGCAAGCACGAAGCTCCCCTTGGGCTTCCAGACGGCGTCGCCGGCGGCCCAGACGTTCTCTGCGCCCTTGACCTTGTAGAACTCGTCGATGTCGACGAACTTCTTGTTCGTCAGCAGGTTCGCGGGCAGGAACTCGGTGTTGGGCGCGACCCCCATGGTAGGGAGGTACAGGTCCGTCGCGATCTTCTCGCCGCCCTGGAGCTCGACCTCGGTCTTGCCGTCGGGCAGCTCTTTTGTATCCACGACGCGCGCCGACTTGCGCACCTTGACGCCCAGCTTCTTCAGCTCCGTTGCCACGTTCGACGCCAGGCTGTCGCCGCCCAGCAGCTCCGCGTCGCCCGAGAGCAGGACGACCTCCTTCTTGGCGCCGAACTCGAAGGCGAGCTCGGCGGCGGCCTCGACGCCGGTCGCGCCCGCGCCCGCGATCACGATGTGCGACGCGTTGCGGACCTTGTCCTGGATCCCGGCGATCTGCGCCGCCGTCTCCTCGTACGTGCCGTTGCCCTTCCAGGGCACGGAGGCGTTGACGGTGCGCGTGCCCGTCGCCACGACGAGGTGGTCGTACTTGAGCACCTTCTCCTCGCCGCCGGCGGTCGCGACGCGGACGGTCTTGTCGGCGACGTCGACGCCCTCCGCCGACCCGAGCACGAACTCGAACGCGTCCGCCGGGTACTTGGCGAAGCCCTTCTCGATCGGCAGGCTGTACTGCTCCTCCTTCAGCGCGCCCGGCACGATGGCACGGACCGACGCCAGGTTCCAGTAGAAGTGGCTATTCTGCGACGGTAGGTCAGTGTCATGTTTTGAAGATCCCGTTGCGTCCCCCATCCGGGAGCCGTTCCGACGATTTCGTGGCAGTATCCCCAATTTAATTTTGCATTCCCGGCTGAAACGGTGTGGATTGGCTGGGATCTGGTGTCTCGTGTCTCGTGTCTGCGGATGTGTGTGTAGAATCAGATCATGTGATTCCCATACATTGTCGTTGTCGCATTGTTCCTAACTTTGCCCTGTCCTTCGCTCTTTGGGCCTCATACATATGTAACTGTGTCAACAATTTCTTACCTTGGAAACGAGGATAACTTTTAAATCCTTAACCGAGGGTTTGGTGTGTTTCAGAAGTCGATGTGCAACTCCCACGCCTGCGTAGGCACCTCCCAGGACTACAATTGTTTGGGTCATTGTGTTGGCGAAGTCCGGTTGCTGATGTTCTTAAGAGGCTTCGTTGTGTTGTGTCTTGTTTTGTGGGTACCTAGCTGAGTTGTCTAGGACGGGGAAGTAAGAGACTTAGGGAACCCAGATAGAAAGAGGGACAAACTACAAACAATAATATGTAGGTATTAAAATAGATTGTGTACTGTTGAGGAGTTAATTGTTGTAGATGTGAAGGAAAAGAGAATCAAGAAGATTCAAAGTGTAGATGGCTGGAAACTTGGGCAGTTATGTATGTCTTATAAGCTTGCCCGTTTCACGGCAGGGAGGAACGGACCCTTATCAAAACATTGTTTTTTTCCTCCTGTTAAGGTACGCCAGACGCCTCAAACGGAGAGACCCCACTCAAGCCCAGTCGGCCTAAGACCCCAGTCATGGATGGAGAGGTCTAAGGTCCAAAAGCACGTCAACGAGCTTGGTTGCTCAGGTACCTCGTACTCAGAACATTAGATGAAGAATACCTACCTAGGAACTTAGAGGTAGGTATTCATCCCATTGCTGACGACCATATTTAATTTGTCAGAATCGGGAATCGGGGATCGGGGATCGGAACCGCGGCCGTTTGGAAGAAGGCTCCAGAGCTTCGGAAGGGTGTCTCGTGCAACTATTGGTAGGCATCTAGTAGGCACCTAGTAGGAGTCTAGTACTGACGCCCCTTGTCGTGTCTCTATCCGCCGTCCGGCGGCCGTCCGCACGGCAATTCCCCAAATCCAGACCACCACCTAAACTCCCTAGACTCTAATAAGTTAAATGGTCAATATGACTAAGGAGCTAGCTGAGCTTCCTTTGTTAGGTAGCGCCGTGATGAATAATCCGACCAATATAATGACTAATATATTGTTTGTTGTTGTCGTTTGAGATTAAGACTTGCATATCGAATAAAGACTTTCTATACGTGGCTCGTAAATATAGTGCAAAACGCCGCTCATCTCCCTGGGGCTTAGGATTTCCGAGGTCAGCTGTGATCTGTTAGTAACTACTTAGTAGTTACAAGATGACTGCGAATACAAAAAAAAGTATTCTGCCGGCTAGGTAGCTCGGTCCCGAAAGACTATGCATTCGAGGCTTTAAAGAAGGATGGGAGGCGGATGCAGACACAGACTATTGGGTCGATGAAGACATGGGGCTTCTCTTTCTCGTCGGCTCATTGGACAGCCTTATGAAATGGTAAGCCAGAGATTCCCTATCTGGGAAATTCCTCGAAATAATTGCAGGGACCTTTTGCGTTAGTTTGTAGGTACATGTGTAATTGCTGTGTTCACTTTAAATGGCCATCACCACCCGACC
Organism: Annulohypoxylon truncatum; assembly: GCF_022578515.1. NCBI lineage: Eukaryota > Fungi > Ascomycota > Sordariomycetes > Xylariales > Hypoxylaceae > Annulohypoxylon > Annulohypoxylon truncatum. The sequence continues at coordinate 242,090 of NW_025953820.1, forward strand.
ACTTCCTATAAGCAATATAGGATTTCTTATTCCTCGGCCAATGTTCGAATGATCTCGGGCTCCAACGAATCGCTCATTCATCACCAACTAGAAGGAATGCATTGCAGGAAATCGGACTCGCATGAATCGACTTAGCACCACGAGTCCACGAGTCCACGACTGCATGATAGGGAATCGTGGACTTCCACGTTTGTCGAAACTTGGCACGGCTGACATAGTAGATAGCCTCCCTCTTCAGCCTGTTATATACCGATGATGCCGGTCAGGTATCTCGTATTATGACCAAGATGCGTACTAGGGAACTTCGCGCGATATTATCATCAACGACAAGCAAACCAACCGTCACTCGAAAGTTGACAATACTTGAGTCGGATCCAAGGAAAGAAAGGCGCTCGGAGCAGTACCAGATCTATACTACTCGTATAAACCGGCGTTCGGTAAGAGGGACAATGATCGCTGTCCTGTCGCGATGCCGACATCGATGAACCCTGAAGAGTAAAATAGGCTGGACGGGCCTTGGCGAGCTAATATTCCCGGGTTCCGCCATTGTGGCTGGAGACATCATGGAAGTGGCAGAGGTGGCTAGTACAACTTACGTGAGGCTAAAGTTACTAATCCTCCGACTCCAAATGGTGCATCGAACAATGTGGGGAAGAGCTGGGAAAAAAAGGGGGATACCAAAACCAACCTTCCCTCCTCCAGCTAAGATCGCTTGTTTCGGCCCGTGAAGCACATCAGCATGCGTCCGTTCCTTGAGGGCTCCGTCGATACTCCGCCGACAGAAGTGGCAGGTCGACTACAATCAAGGTGTGCTCGGTCTAACCACGAGACCCATGTCCCTTCTCCCACCGCCCATGTTACGTCGAATACTTATAGTTAGTAATCCCCAGATCATGAGGGGTATAACTTCCTACGGTAACTTACTAGGTAGGTATTCGACCATACGGGGATATTCCCTTTACTAGCTTGTCAGCATGCACGAGTGCCGAGTATAGCCCGCCCGATGCTTGGCCGGAATTACATCGAACGTCGTAAATCGACTTCTTTCACATAAGTCCTATGGAAAATCCACCTGTGATTATGCAAGAAGACCATGACAACGCGACGATAGGCAGGGGAAGCTTGGGTTTCCTCCTATCACATTAATGGCGTAGGGTAACTTTGACAATAATAAGTGACTGCTAGCTTGGTTAATCAAGTTACGTTCGGCATCAGTTTCCGTTTAGTTATGCTCATCGCCTGCGTTCCTTGGGTATGTGATGGCATATAAGTTATTTCTCCTATCCGTCACCTTCTCAAAACACCAATCTCTTGGTTTCTCTCACGCGCGCATGTAAGCAGTTTAGGGAACAACGCTCTCATCATGGCTCATTTTGCCCCTCTAGCAAAAACACTATTGCTTTTAGTAGTCTTAAGTGAGCTATCTTCAACCTCACTACGGAACAAGGCATCGCTAACATGACGCAGATGTCCGGCAGTGCCTTTGCCAGAACAGCACCCCAACCGCATATACGGACAACTCAACAGGTATTACTTTCGATACATGGACCGTGCCGGATAGCGCAAATGGTGGCGGCAGTGTCTCTGTCTTGGGTGGTCTCACCTTCGGCGTTGCGCTACCTGAGAATGCCTTAACGGCCAATGCAACTGAACTCATAGGATACCTAGTCAGTATGCCGAATCTAGCCATCTTTTGCTAGTACGCTGATGTCTTCGCTAGAAATGCGGTTCGAATGGCACAACTACCAATGCGTGGTGCGGTTTGTCGTTTGGGGGAACAATGACGAACAGCTTGCTTCTCATGGCTTGGCCATACGAAGACCAAGTATTGACGTCGTTTCGTTTTGCCAGTGGATATACTGCTCCAGATGTTTACACCGGCAATGCTACATTAACTCAGATATCATCAACCATCGATGAAAATCATTTTAGTGTCATCTTCAGATGTCAAGACTGTTTAGCCTGGAACCAAGACGGGGCGTCAGGCTCTGCATCGACTAGTAGCGGCGCTTTGGTTCTGGGATGGGCTAGTTCGCTCAACGCTCCAACGAACCCAGCCTGCCCTGCTGATATCGCCCTCCAATTCCACAGTAATGGTGACAGCATATGGAGCGCCACTTTAGATCAGAACGCTGCTAACCCGTCCTATACCGAATGGGTTTCTCAAGCCACTGCTACCGTTACTGGTAGCTGCGGGACGTCAACACCCACTACCACTACATCTGTAAGCACAACTGCTACTAGCGCTACAGGCGTGCCCGTCCCAACGGCTACTTACGATTATATCGTAGTTGGCGCAGGAGCTGGCGGGATCCCCCTAGCAGATAAATTGAGCGAGGCTGGAAATAGCGTCTTGCTCATTGAAAAGGGACCTCCATCCTCTGGACGATGGGGGGGATCGCTCAAGCCAGACTGGTTAGATGGCACCAACTTGACCCGATTCGATGTGCCCGGTCTATGTAACCAGATATGGGTTGACTCTACAGGTATCGCTTGCACTGATACGGATCAGATGGCAGGCTGTGTGCTCGGTGGGGGGACAGCTATCAATTCAGGGTTATGGTGGAGGGTGTGCTATCACCTGAATACATGCTCTTGAAGAAGTGCTAACTATCTGATCTAGCCATATTCTTTGGATTGGGATTATAACTTCCCCACAGGGTGGCAGTCAACGGATATGGCCGCCGCAACCACGCGAGTTTTCTCTCGAATTCCAGGCACATACACTCCATCGATGGATGGCAAGCTGTATTATCAGCAAGGCTTTGAAGTTATTAGTGGCGGTTTGAAGACTGCTGGGTGGTCTGGAGTCACTGCGAACGACGTACCCGATGAGAAGAACCACACCTACTCGCACACACCATTTATGTTTTCTGGCGGTGAAAGGGGTGGCCCAATGGCTACTTACCTAGTCTCTGCTAGTGGACGTAAGAACTTTAATCTATGGATGAACACAGCAGTGAAGAGAGTGGTCCGAACTGGTGGCCATATTACTGGTATAGAGGTTGAACCATTCCTAGATGGTGGTTATACAGGTGTTGTCAACGTCACACCAGTTACTGGCCGCGTCATCTTGTCTGCTGGAACATTTGGGTCAGCTAAGATACTATTAAGAAGTAAGCTACTCATATTCGAAGGCATCCATATTCGCTACGTTCCTAACTTCTTCAGGTGGAATCGGACCAGCGGATCAATTGGCTATCGTCCAGTCATCCACTGATGGTCCATCGATGATCTCAAACAGTTCTTGGATCAATTTGCCCGTTGGATACAACCTGGAAGATCACACAAATGTCCGATAACCCCTGGATTTTAAAAGGCTTTTGATCACACTGACTTGTTATATAGACCGATACTGTCATCACGCATCCCGATGTGGTCTTCTATGATTACTATGGAGCTTGGGACGCCCCAAACACTACAGACATGGATAAGTATATAGGTAAGTCATGGATCATTTCCACTAGATGGTTGTTTAGATTTCTACATACCTAAGCTGACCTCGAGCGAAAGATTCCCGGTCTGGTATGCTCGCCCAAGCAGCTCCAAACATTGGTCCAATGTAAGCATTTGTCCTCCGAACTTGCTAGCAGCAACTAATTTTGTAAAGGTTCTGGGATGAAATCACAGGCGATGATGGAATTGTGCGTCAGCTTCAATGGACTGCTAGAGTTGAAGGAAGCGATGGTACACCTAGCGGAAGTAAGGAATTACTTTCCTTGATACTATGATCTACCTACCTACGTTGACATTCAAATGCTGACCGAAGCAGCTGCTATGACTATGAGCCAGTATCTTGGACGCGGTGCCACATCGAGGGGTCGAATGACTATCACGAAGGCCTTGACTACTGTCGTCTCCACGCTACCCTACCTGCACGATAAGAACGATGTCCAAGCTGTCATTCAGGGGATAAAAAACCTTCAATCAGCACTTTCAAATGTCAAGAATCTCACTTGGACTTATCCTTCATCCAACACGACGGTCGAGGACTTCGTTAATAATGTAAAGCACCCTTCTCCAAGCTTAAAGGAATAACATGCTAATGATATCAGATGCTCGTCTCGTACACCAATCGGCGCGCAAACCATTGGATTGGTGAGTTTTTACCTTTTATCACTGATAGCTTCAATATCTCACAGTCTTCAGGGACTAATAAACTCGGAACTGATGATGGCCGAGTAAACGGCTCAGCCGTGGTGGATCTCGATACTAGGGTCTACGGCACGGACAACTTGTTTGTCGTTGACGCCAGTATCTTCCCTGGCCAAGTCACCGCTAACCCGTCAGCATATATCGTTATCGCCGCTGAGCACGCGTCAGAGAGGATCCTGAACTTGACGCTGCCCGAGGCGCAACCGCAATCTGTGCAATGCGGTGGGCTCAACTGGACCGGCAGCTTTCAGTGCGCATCGCCATACACTTGCAAATACCAGAATACTAGCTTTTCACAGGTAAGACCGCACTTTGGATATGTCGATTGATTTTGCTAATTTGTTGCGTTTAGTGCCTTTGAAATATGTACCTATCTCAGGTTAGAGACAAATTCTGCACATTTACATATTCCCAATCTGTTACATAAAGCCTGCTCCCCCGATTTAGTTAGAGGACTTCGCTCACCATCAAAGAGGTTTCGATGATCATGAGGCCGTATCATGTAAGCCATCCACCTGGGTTCTAAGTTTCTGGTTATAGGTTGCAGGAGTCACAAACCATTACCCCCATATGTATTATTCCTATTGGATGAAGGATGTAGATGACATATCAAGTCGTACAACATAATGATATGTCACCAACGTGACCTGATTTGCACGACTCATATCGGAATATGCGCGGAGATGATTATTGACGTCGGTTTAAAGCCTTCGATACAACCTTCAAACTTGAAGCTATTATGGATGGCTATTCTGCGACTTTGGTTTGGAGAATCTCCTGCCAAAGGTGCAAACAACTCTAACCCTTTCTCGTTGATTTGTTCCTGTTCTTGAAGATCGCAATTGAATTTCAAATGTCTTAACAGGGGACACCTTGATAATAAGAAATACACATCTATTGGCCCGATAATTGCTCGCCGGTTTATAATAACTATGCCCGACTCATAAAGAACTCGCAATTCGAAATGCCCTCAATTGGACGAGAAATAAGCAGATTTCAGATTATTCAGCGATCACAAGATGAGTTCAATACGTCCATCATCTCTAATGAACTGACCAACTCCGTATCGCTTTGATTGCAGGCTGGTCATGTTTGGTTAGCATACCATAGCGGAAAAGGGGGTCCCCAGGGTTGAGCAAACCTCCACTCCAGATTTCCAGTGTTTACCGTCCTTAGTGCATCAATGACTTTAGACACGGCGTCCACCTCTTCCGGGTTCAGGGGAAACTCTGACAGTATCGTGTTTGCTGTACGGTCAAACTCGTTGACGAGGATCCTCAGGTGAGCAAGCGACATCTGCACCGCCGCGTCGAGATTGTCGACTTGTTGATAGAGTATAGCTACAGAGCTTAATACGCTGCCCGCTTTCTGCCGGTGATATATTAGCATGGCATGTACCTTGATGATGATGATATTAAAAGACGTGACTTACCATCTCCTTCTTGAACGATATCAAGTCATTTACTCTAATCATGCGTTAGCGACTTGTCCAAGAACTGAAACCATGAACACCCTACATGGAATTGATTACGATCGTAGTCATCCACAGTGCCTCGTACGCCGCCGAAGCGACCAGTTGAGAGGGTAATTTGGCTTCGACCGCGTACCTAATTATATGTTAACACTCCTATTCCAGAATAGGCACCACCAGTTACTCACTCAGTAAAACCAAGCAATGTGCCCATGCCACTCGTCAGTATCCTTACTTCCCAGTACCTCTTCAGACTTGGTAGCCTCTCGCTTAGGTCTGCCTCTGCCTCCAGTCGCGTTGCATCGATGTATCGGTCGAAATGGCCTAAGAGGGACTTCCGTTGCTCTATCACCCCAACCAATGCATTAGTTACCGGCCTCTGTAGTTAAGTAAAAAGTATGAGAGTTACCTTCGTCGTAGTTGGCACAAACTTCCGCGGCAAGAGTCTTAAAGTTGAGGACCAGCGGATCAGAAGGTACCGCATCGTCCTCATCCCCCGGCTGCGTTAGACCGAGAGACTGGCGTACCAGGGTCTTAGTCGCTCTGCGAAGGCCTTCGGCGGCATTCGGATCGGGGGTGAGCCCCTCGACGAGATCATCCCAATAGCCAAACCAAATGATGAGTTCGACTAAGATTCGATATCGATCCTTCGACGCGGCTGGCCACCATCTTCTGGAGATTAGCTTTCTCTCCTAGAGTTCCCTCGTATGAATTTGTCTACGTCAACCTACGTTGCCGCAAGCAAGGCCGGGTTCATGTTTGCGAAAGCCTTGCGAGCTTCCTCTCCCATGGGTTGCCTTGTATAGACGTTAATAAAAGTTCATAGACAATATATCAAGGGGTTTCTTCGTACGCAGCGAGTTGCTTATCTATCGTTTCTTTTGTCGCCTCGTAATTCTCGTTTTGCCCACGAGGCCAGTGTGCGAAGATGGGGCGCATATCCGGTATGGAAAGCCTCTGGCCTTTGAGCTTCTTTACGAGAAGTTCTTTTTCGTTGTAGTTGTACATCGTTGTAAGAAGAATCGACGAGTCTCTTGAATTGGGCCTGTGGATTTGTGTATAAGGATAGGAGGTCCATGACGAGGTGGTCTATCAATGGTGGTTCATATTTATAATGAAAGCCATGGGAGGTGACTTCATGAATATGACTACATATTCCATTTCAGGAATGCCTATCATTATGGAACTCCTATAGGTAGGTACACGATGCCAATAGAGTGAGATGAGTGGTGAGCATGTTGGAGAAGGAGGTGTAGTTGAACATGTGAAAGGTCCGAGATGAGGCCAATCGCAACCAAAACACAATATCTAGAACATGAGCTGAAATATGCATCCGCAATAGTTCAGCTATACTCATCCCTACTGAAGGTGCAGGGTGACACATGCTACAGGATCAAAATCTGCATGCAAGCCAATAATGGAGATGGCTGGAAATATGTGATCCACATCGCCCTTAACGATCTTCTAATTCGGTTAGGCTTTAGACGTCAATCATGTGGAAAATCTGAGCCTAGATATAGTCTTCCAGATTGGTGATTGGTGAGTCTCACGACACGTTTAGTCCAAGCTACACGCACCATTCAGCGGATCCTGATAGTGAATAGTGTCCTTTTTGACGATCAAAAAGGGCCTCAGTAGACTCTACGCTGCTATTCCTATAGGTGAGTTAGAGCGAGCTACCTCGCTTCTCTCCTGGTGATTCGTGTATACTCGGGTCACGATCGTAACAACAAAAGCGCCACTACTCGGATAGATGGAAAATAGGCGCTTCTGGATGCTACCTAGGTTATCCCCCCCCTTTACAGCCGCATCCATAAGTTATCTAAGTAGATTAACGATGAATCAGCTGAGAAAGTCGGTCCGTAGATTCGGTATATTCGTCTTCAGACATTTAGTGGCGACTATAGATGAAGAACAACACCAGAACAGCCGAAATCTTTTCTAGTAACACCGGCACGGACCGGGCATCGGATAAGGGTCTAACTCTGGTCCCATATCTTCGGCTCGTTGCCGACGACAGCTTCCAAAGCGGGTGAGCACATCGCATTCCTTTGCGTCAGATGCCGTAAGATGCCGTAAGATCTCACGCGGACGTCATAATCTGATGAAGATCATACCATAAATGCCACTGGTTTATGTCTGACTTGAAGTCCAAATAACGAATAGTTGCCGCATTTACCTTATTCCGGATTCATAATGTTGAAAAGCTGGTGTGTAAGATGACAGCTGAACCTTCACTCGGTGAGCCATACTGTCGGCCCTCATTTCTCCTCGCCTGTTGTCACAAATGCCGAGATGCATCGGAGCTCACGGAGTATAGCTTAGAAAGAGGCGTTCGTGGCATGCTGAAATCTGCCACATGCCGTCCAGATCAACCAGTAACCTCACCGTGTCGACTACTTGCGGTGAGACAACTTCTTCGTCGCCATTGAGGACTTGCATAACTCCAATGCGTGATCCGGTTTAATCTGTTTACGTTGTCTCGGGATTCGTGAGTCGGGCTCCGCTTGGATGGCAACTCTGGAGTTTTGCCTCCTTCCCTGTACATAAAAGATATCACTGGCTGAATATTTTTGTAAAATGTGAAGACTAATTGCTAATATTGGTATAAGCCTTGAATTGGACGCCCTGCTTATCAACATGAAAAATCAAGTTTCCAATCGCACTTGCGAGTGGTCAATACTGATTTTTTAGACAGTAAACCAGAAGTATGCCCAGTCCCCTAAAGAAAAGCCAACGAAAACTGTACGATAAATGCGTCAGCATTGTGCCCGTAGTACTCGGCATTCCTAATTATGCTTAGTCCCTTCTGGCGGCAAGATAGCCATTCGGCCACCGCAGCAACAGAGGTACTGTTGGCGAAGCAAGAAGGAGAGACCCGGTTTAGTGCTCGTTATGGGGAAATCCTCCATCACGCTCGCACAACGCGCGCATACCCTCCAGGCAATCTGATTTTTGTTGCTCCCAGGAGCACGACTTGTCTTCCTTGAGATCTCTACTCTCTTGAAGAGATCCACCCGGGTACCCTTGCTCCTCCTTCTTTCTAGCGAACGCGGTCCATCGTTGATCTCGAGGATTGAGTAATCGGCGAAATACAGCTTTGCGACGTCGGAACGTGCCCGAAACTCCTTCAGCTCCTTGTTGAAAAACTTGTCTACAACGGAGACAAAGAATGGCGGAGGCGCTTGCAGCAGGAGCATGCTGAGCTCACAGTGCTGACGTCCACGAGCAATGGCCTCTTGAGACGCATCGGATTTAGGCGCATTCGGGTTATGGCCCTGTGTCGATTGGTTATTAGCCCTAGGTTGCTCCCCGAGAACCGCAAGCGCGGTATTGTAAGCCGATCGTATATCAGCGCCTAGACCATTGAGGAGTTTATCGAATTCATCAGCCTTGATGAGTGAAGAAGATGTATACTGACGTATCCTCTGATACGCGTTGTATAAAGCCGCGTGGGCGGTAGCACGAGGGTCAGAAGCCGCGTTAGGATTGCTTGCGTTAGACTTTTCGCGAGTTTCGTACCAACTAATGGCTTTCGTGGAAAACGTATCGAGAAGCGTTATACGGCGACACACAGCAGAAAGTAGACCGCGTGTCGCCGAACATAGAACTAGATGCAAAGCGATCTCATTTTGCGACTGTAAGTACGCCATCATAGGCGCCGATTGAGTATGCTTTAGCAGACTCATGAACTTGGCATCGTCAAAGAGACAGAACAGTGAGTCGCACAGCCAGCAAAGTAAGTCGGTAGCCCACTTGACGCAGCCGGCCAAAGCGTTAACGACATCTAAATGATGGTGCTTAGTATGTATAACATATATTTAGGAATGATATAATGATTAGAAGGAGAAATAAGAAGAATGAACTTACCAGGCTCATCGAGGGGGTTCATAGAGTTCTTGTTAATATTTATATGATTGCTTGATAGGGTAATCATGATGACTATATTGCGGAGGTTCAGGGCTATCATGGCCAACTTTCCCCAGGGTTGTCGAGGTTGATAATTGCCTCTCCATCCGAGATAGTTGCTGATGCTAAGAAATATCTGCAAGATTCCATTCTTGATTAGATGATCATGAGGGGCGTCTTCTGTATAATCGACGGTGAATTTCATCATCTGGACCATAGCTTTTACCCAATCGATTGCAAAAGCTGAGCTGATGTTAGCCAAATGCTTTTCTTGACTAAATCGAAACGAAACGAAACGAAGTGGCTCACTATCTTTGCTGGCGAACTTCCTAGCAACTGCTAGAATGTCATCAATGTTCGTGCTAGCAGTGGCAGCCTGAGCCGTTGCTATTGTGAAGCTGGCAACTAGGGCGGGAACTTGACCTGCAGAAGTGTAAGTCATCTAGAGTGAGCTCAAGCAATGTATATATACTTACTGTCGGTTATAGACTCTATGTCACCCAGAGTATAGTTGACGGGGTTCCATTTTACTTGGCCATCTTCGCATAATTGAACCAAAGAGAAATTGGTTGGGGAAAGGGCCATTTGCAGACCTGAATCATCAGCCAGATATTATGAAGAGAATTCGTGGAATGACACTCACATGACGGTTCTCCGCTTTGAGAGAAACCAACGTCGAAGATAGAGTTGATGCGATCTAGGTTAGGTTCGCGATACAACTCGGCCATGGTAAACCGGTCTCGATGTTCCACACTGCCGTCGTTGTAACCGATACACAGAACCTTCCCGAAACTAATTAGACTGACCCCTATCACGATCTTATGAACTACGACAGAGTCTAGCTTCTTTAGTCTGCTACCGTTCTGAGATATGTTAGCTTGAATAATTATACGATCGTTCGTAATTCGTACCGGTGGCGTAGACCCGACGCTATTTCTCCTAGCCCCTAGCTGCTCAAACGCAGAATGAAGTGATTGTTGCTGATCTGTCAGGAGTTCCCAACGGTCAATGATGCTTTGGACTTCTTGTTCGTAAGGGGAATTCTGTTCTGGTATGATTGATCGTACTGTCAGCACAATTGCTGGCGACCAGTCCTTAGTTGATCCGTTATGTATGGGGGGTAGCATTTCAACGTGAGTAATCTTCGATATAGACGAATCAAGGTGCGAATCATTAGATCCCGGCTGGAACCAGCTGGTAATTGCGAAATGCCTTTTCAGGAGCGTTGGATTCAGCATCTGACTTCCAGGGGGGATATTCTGGGTGCCGTCGTTCTTAGGAACGTTCCAGTTGATGATAACTTGGACAATACGTAACTGCTTCGAAGCAGTTGCCATACCGATCATGAGAGTATTCGCTACAATAATTAGCGAGTGATGTACTAGGAATACGATGTTGGTCTCATTTAACTTACTCTTGTCTGAACAGACTGCGGCGTGGGTTATGAGATCATCTGCAGTTGTGACATTCTCGAGTTCTAGAGTCGTCTCCTCGAACTTGTTATTATTCTGAGGCCAGAACATTTTGAATATGCCAGATGTAGTGATAGATATTAGTGCAGATTTGCTGGGGTGAGGGTGCCATGGACCGGTGTTGAGGAAAGGGGACATCTGGAAGTGGTAATTGTTTCCATTGCCATTTCTAACGGCTGGTGCATAAGACGGCGAATACGGGGGTGCCTATTTTCTAGTAAGTACACAACATAATACCCGGACTAGGAAATATCAGAACGCACCCTCGGCTTTGCGGTTGGCAAATTCGGTAGCCAGTAAGTGCCAACGATAGCTTGCGCATCATCAATAGAATCGCCCTCCCACCTCCGAGATAGCGTTGGACGATTCAGGTTCCCGCTGAAATTGAGTATGGTAACCCTCCCCACAGCATCTATAACTGCGAGCTCCGAATTGACGGGTCCCCAACAAATATGAACGACGGGACCTCCTGGAAGGTTTGCCCAAGGTGAAAGGGTAGTAGGTTCACTCAGGGCAAAGGTGGCGTCCTTCTCATTGGCTTGAATGAATCGTACTTGTAACGATTGTCCATTAGGTGAAATGGAGGCAATAGTGCCCGACTTGGACCATGAAATTCCCCTTTAAAATGAGTTAGCGACCAACTTGACGGTGAAAATTGGGAGGCATGAGCAGGTACTGGCAGCAACCTCGCTGACGGAGATCGTCTAATCTTTGCCGCAATCGTTTACTGGCTGGCCGCGGTGGCAGGGAAAGGGCCGCCGCATCGCCGAATAGGTCATCGACGTCTTCTAAATCAACTTGCATTGCGTCTCCACCCATGGGGTTCTCTAGAATGAGAGGCATCTTGCCAGAAGTCATTTGGGAGTTTGAATAAAAGGTCTGGATAAGTTCCAGATGAGATACCAGTCCGGACTTTAGTGTATTTTCTCAAACGACCTCGGCTTAAATATCGATGATGGGTCAATTGTTTGTAGTCATAGTAATAATAACAATCGTGGGCATTCGGGGTTAGATGAGCATTGAACGTACAACGCCCTTGATGAATATGTGAGGGTAGGAAACAGACAATGGGTTTGAAGATTATATAACTATCTAGTTCTTTTGAGAGATGTTGGGAGTAACCAAAACAGACAAGTGCTTCAAAAGTGATCTTGATTCATATTGTGTTAGTTGTGTTAGTTTGTGTGAATTTGAATAAGTGAATAGCTCTCTGATACTGGACTGTGTCTGAACGGAGTTGAAGCTTTCTTACTCATCATGTGGGTCTCAATCCCAATCCATTGTCTGCCACTTGACAGGAAAGGAGGCTAGAGAATATTAGCTTCGTAAGGGGGGTGCGGGTCTCATGCAGGCATTACGTATTGAAGCCAAACTTAGATCCGATGCATACATAGGTAGGCACTTGACTTTTAACTTTTTTCAGACGAGGCTTGAATGGTAAGATGCCCCATTTAAACCCTCTTAAAACCGGGGAAAGGTGTGGCTTGTTCAGCCTCAAACTGTAGAATGAGCCACATCACTTATCCCTGGCAACCACGGAGCAACAAGAATTAAAACTTGTTGAAGTTCCCCTATTTTCCTCTCGGTCGCAAATACTAGGTCCGTCCTGTACCCGATAATTCTTAGTTCAGTCGAATTCTTCTGACCTAAGAACTCTATTCGGGTTTCAGCATCTACGTTTAGTAAAGTATCTGCTGACGAGTCAAGCCACTTCAGGCGATGAGGGCGGATGCAGCACCATAGCAAACAAAGGCCGTCGCATATGAGGGGCCGCCTTGATCTACAGTTCTCAAACAAAGTTATTATCCACCTGGATAACATCTGGGTATTCAAAGACTCGAGCAAAACTCTGCCCACGCACATCAAATGACAAATTATCTAACGGGACACAATACATCAATGGATCCCTCGATCATTGAATGAACAATATAAACACAATTCGGTTGTATTATAAGGGTAGCATTTTTAAGAAAAAGGAGGTGAGTTAGAAACGGGTTATGACGGCTGAATTGTCGGTGGACAAAATTATGGTATTCAGACGGCAAATACAACTTCAAATAACTTTGCATGCCAAAGAAACAAATTAGGTATATTTTGACATGATTTCTTTCTTTCCCGTTTCTTTAGAAGGACTATCAAATTAGGGTTAGTGCGGGAGGAGACAGCCAGAAATTACTATAAACAACGGATACCTACCAAAGCTCTGGAGTATGCGTGCAAAACGAAGTAGATCGGAGAAGCCCTAGAATTATTTAAGTTAAGACTATTCATAGTCATCATCACACAGCCTAACTTTGCCTGACCTGTGCTGCGTTGTTGGCCGACTAAGCGAAACCGAAAGAGGAGGGAAGAGGAGCCTTGTTGTTCGCTATTGCCCATTGCCCTGCGTTGTCTGTTACCGTACGGGTACCCCCTTCTCCAACCTCCCGGGAGACCCCCGAGTTTTCCCATCTCACTTCGTCCTTTACAACCTCCAAACTCCGCCATTTCATAACCGGACCGGACGTCAAGCGCACACGAATTGATCGCAGCGACAACGCGATACGTGCACAGTCTTTGAAAATCTGCTATCGCCGATAGCACGGCATGAGAATCGATAGGATTTTTAGTTGTGTTATAGGTTTATAGTTCGATGTTTATTGGCTGCGGTATAACGCGATGATATAGCATCTTGGTTCTTTCCTATTCCGAATCGTCGCAACATAACAAGTCGTCGCGGCGACATCATCCCTGCCTCAACTAAAGTACTTACTTCCGAATATAATTGACAGGTGCCTTCCACGGTGCCTTCCCGTCCTTTGGAAATCTTGCTCTTTCCCATATATTGGATCGAAGACCCACCGACATGGACATGGATACTTCGTCACTCTCATCGGCGTCAGATCTTTCTGATCCTCCCTCTTCCAACCCACCTTCTTCACCTCTTTCAGTTCTCTCCAGATCACCGTCAATATCACCAAGAACGTCACTTTCTTACAATCCAAGCCGTCTACCATCGCCGCCTTCAACGATAACTTCCCCAGGAAGCGCGTCACCAATGAAGTCCTCCGACCGCGTGTCGGTCGAGAACGAGATTACGGTAAATCCAGATGGCCCGCCGCCCGCTAAGCGACGTCGCGTTGAGCGCAAGCCGCGTACTACCGAATACCTTGATTTGAAGGCAGCTTCGCAGCAGAGCGAGAAGGATGAGAAACTACTGGAGCAACTGACTGGCGCTCTGCGCAAGAAGAAGAAGATTGTGGTAATTGCCGGCGCTGGAATATCTGTATCTGCAGGAAGTATGTATTTACGCGTGTTTTTGCTTTTTCCTTTAGTGTCTCCCACTTCGTTTCACATGCTAACTCTGTCTTCACCAGTTCCCGATTTCCGATCTTCGAAGGGTCTATTCGCGACTTTACCAAAGGAACACGGTCTCAAGGGCTCCGGAAAGCACCTATTCGACGCGTCGGTCTACAAGCATGATTCTACGACCTCTTCTTTCCATACGATGGTTCGAGATTTGTCGCATCTTACTAGGAATGCGAAGCCTACTCCCTTCCACCATCTGATCGCCTCGCTTGCTAAGGAAGGTCGCCTATTGCGCCTTTACACACAGAATGTTGACGGTCTCGATACATCTATGCCCCCTCTATCTACAACGGTTCCGTTGAACACTAAGGGCCCGTGGCCTAAGACAATTCAACTTCATGGCGGTCTAGGCAAGATGGTATGCTCCAAATGTAGCGAGATCAGCGACTTCGATGAGTCACTTTTCGAGGGCCCGGAAGCACCTCTTTGCAAGGGATGTGAGGAGACAGACAACGTGCGTACCTCTCATGCCGGAAAGCGTAGTCACGGAATCGGACGACTACGACCACGAATGGTTCTTTACAACGAATACAACCCGGACGAGGAGTCTATTGCCAACGTTGTCCGAGCCGATATCCGAGCACGACCTGACGCTATCATTGTGGTCGGTACCAGCATGAAGATCCCGGGTGTGCGCAATATGGTCAAGGACATGTGTCGTGTGACGAGAGAGCGTAAGGATGGTGTTACAGCCTGGATTAATCTGGATCCTGAGCCTACCGGTGCCGACCTCAAGAATTGCTGGGACCTGGTCGTGAAGGGAAAGTGTGATGATATCGCATCCCTAGTTCACCTACCCCGCTACGATGCGAGCGACGACGATGCTGTGGTTGTCGACGAGAAGATGTACGAGGAGACCGTCCGTGGCGTTAAGCTCGAGGTCGAGATCAGAAAGACTGAGGGTATTTCCGTCAAGAAAGAGTCACGTGACAGTTCACCTCTCGAGGCGAAACCGCAATTGGTCGACAACGTTCAGGGCATGCCTACACCCTCTGCTAGTCCCAAGGTACGGGCAGCCTTACCTACAATCAAGATCAAGTCGCAATCGAAGCAGAGCAAGCTTGCGTTCCCCGATTTGGGCTCGTCGAGCTCGTCTAAACCTACGACAACGGGACGCAAGGACATTAAGAAGGCAGCCCAGCGTAAGCCTAAGCAGAGCAAGAAGGCGGAGCCAAAACCTCCTAAAGCTACGATCAGCAAGACTTTCAAGGCGACTAAGGCGGCTACGGTTGCCCCGTCCAAGGTTCCCGCCAAGCGCGAATTCGAGTCGGAGCCCGAGCCAGTTCTATCTCCTCGATCCGTCATGCGCGAGGAATTCTCATTGCGCCCTCGAAGTAAGGCGGCTGGAAACGACATCGTCGTGCCTCAGAAGGGCATCGAGGTGGCACCGCCCAGTACTCCTCCTCAACAGCCCGCGCGCCTGTCACTTCCCGGCACCATCTCGCCTACATCCAAGCCTCGAGGTTTCGCGTCCTTAATCGATTAGTTGGAACTTAGGGACCCCAACCTATAGGCTTCGTTTTTCACCACATCAGCTTGTACATAACAAAAAAAAACGTCATATCAGGGTCTTCTATCGCGAAAAAGGAGTGATATGGAGCATCTCAAACGGCCAAATCTTTTCGGAGCATTAGAAGGGGTTTTCCGGTTTACGCTTTTTTTTTTTTTTTTCCTTTTGTTCCGTTGCATTCTCCGCATGAACCGGCATCGTAAGGGGGGAACGAAAACGTTGCGTCGCGTTTTTTTAGTACCTAGGGGGGGCGGCGAAAACCCCTTTTTTAACATCTTCATTTCCCGGAACGCGGCTTCATCGATTTGGTCGGTTTCATCATCTGGCTTCTTCCTCTCGAAGGCGAGGGCAGAGGGGAAAAGGCACAGAGAGGGCATTAGGCGTTTGATATCCTAGAAATGGGGTTGGGGGATGGGGGCTGTATGGCTTTTAATAGCTAACATCTTTTTAATGGCTACGATCCGGTCACGAAACTTGACGCATCGCTTTATTACGTACGAAAACGAGACCGGGAAAATTCAAGTAGCATGGGCAGGTTGAAGCAGAAAGAAATTCCATTGCTTTTGCTACTGGTTCTTATTGCCTCTCGCCTGAGAGGAGAGAACCATTGCTTATAAAGTACATGCAGAATAATCGGAATGCGAATGATCTTGAATTCTACCCATAATGTGCCATTGATAGTGAATGTGAGATATGATGACTTGCGTGACTTGAAAAAACCGGCGGCGTTCTCATGCCACGTGGCGAGTTGACGACCACATTTAACTACCTACCCACCTCTAGAGACATGGGCTTCTGTTGACTTGGAAAGGGAGGTAAGCATGTCAAATCACTCATGTCACGTGCCCCAGACGAAAGTAGTCGGGGCATAAGGCAGCAGATCATAGTTCATGATTTCTATTAGTTAGGTAGTGGTTAGCAGTAATAAGCTAACTGTCTAACTGTTGCAAAGCCATGTCACAATACTCCTTCTGCAGAATATGCAATGGATACATACGGTATGGTCCCTGTAAAGAGTATTCGCCTCTAACGAACCCGTCATTTGTTTGCGTGCCTTGGGTTATACGTTTGTTCGAGTGAATTTGCCTCCTACTCCCCGTTTCTTAACTCCTCTAGAACACTCTAATCGCGGCCGAGATCAGAGCTTCTGTAGATATAGACAAGAGGGAGAGGTTTAGCCATGCCGACCAATAACTCCCGGTCTCCCGTGACGTTGATGCTTTTTGTTGGGTATGATCGCGTCGACTCCAACCTCGCCTGTCTAAGATGCCAACCCGTGACGCCATACAATGCAATAAAAATGGAACAGTCAATTAGTTATGCGCCATCATCACCATGTCTGACCGGTTGATGATGAGAGCTTTTCAGTAATGTCCCTGGCTAGCGGCCCTCGACTCGCTACGGGAGCTTCCATTGGTCATGGTCGCGCCGGCGTTCTTGGGCTTCTGAGCATCACCGTTTTTCTCCCCTTCTTTCACTTGTAGACTCAATTGTTGATAAAGTGCCGATAAGCGTGGTCCCGTCATCTTATTGTCCTTCTCTTTTTCGGGCTTGCCACTCTGTTTTTCGGAGCCAGGTATTCTCTTCGATATGAATCGCCTGTGACATGATTAGTTTTCGTCAACGTAAATTTCTCGCGGTAACATACCATAGTTTTGGCTTCAGCTCCTCTAGTTGTTCGAGTGACAAAGCCGAAGTCTTGTTGAGCCCTTCGATGAAATCGCCGATAGCAGTGATCTCTGACTTCAAGACCTTAGCCCTTGCCTTGGCAACCGGGATATTTGCCTTGGTACACGATTCTACTCTCTCAACGTGGGTCCATATCGGCTGCATCAGAGCCTCGATGACGGGGGCGTTCCTCTCGTCGTCCTCATCGTCCTCACTTGCTTGTCGTTGAAGATTATCAGATCTGCGAAGTTCCTCCACACGACGATGCTTGTGTCGGCGATCATCCACTTCTCCGCTATGTTTCCGCTTCGTATCAGGTCTCGGCGTGCTACTGTCGCCAATACTGCTACGAGAACGGTGGTGATCCCCACGAGAATGAGAGCGATCATGATCCCTGTCCCGGTGAGAAGACTTCTTTAGGCTCTGGGGAGCAGGTGAGGCCGATACAGATCCTGCTTTTTCTGGGCGCCTATGACCATTCGACATCGCGTGACCACTCTTCTTGTTATTACGATGATGGTTCTCGACAATCTTGTGGGCATTCACATCATCCGAATGAATCGAGATGAGCACCGACAACAGGTACTCTGCACGGCGTACCAGATGAACGGCTCCGGGGGCTTTGGCACCCTTGCTATCGCCATGTTCTCGCTCTTGCTTCTTCTCGATGCGGTGTTCCTCTAGGAAGAATTTGTCGCTCATACCGAGGTCCTTGTCGTCGCGAATCTGAGCCCAAGCACCAAAGCCATATCGGTCGATGCCAACGAGGAGCATACCATCTTCTCTAGAACCCCATTCACAGCTATAATGTGCCGCCTTCGTGGCGTCTGGGAGTCGAAACGTTCGGAAGTCCGGCAATTCTCTAATGACGCGTCGCAGAAGGCGTAGCTGAGGTGGACGGTCAATGATTGTCTCGGCGTTGATCTTTTTGACCTCGCCAAAATCGAACATGACGGCTTTGATGTCCTTCTTCGTCAGTTTTTTCTTCGTTTGCTGTTCCTGAGCTCTTATCTCATCATTATTCTTCTCAACAGCTTCGCGAGACATCCTAACGAGATCATGGAGCAAACCACCTATAAAGTCACGATCGCGGTCACTCAAGCGAGCGTCACGCAGCAACTCTTCTGGACGGTCTTCGATGAAGCCGTACCGCATGAAAGCCCGAATAAGATTACGGGTCTCCTTTTCGTTGAGTGGCCGTCGGGGATCAGAGAGCATAGCCCGCTGTTCCTCTAGGCGTTCCTGCTTTTGCTGTTCCCGCTCTCGTTTCTTGGCGATGCGTTCAGCTCTCTCAGAATCACCATTAGGCCTGGAGCTTTTGAGTGCAGCTCGTCGCGGAGCGCTAGCTTCCAATTCCTTTGCAAGGTATTCGTCTTCTTTCTTCTTATCTTCGTCAGCCTTGATCGCGGCCAATTGTTCTGCCGGTATAATCTGATCCCAGTCAAGAGTAAGATCATCAACCTTAACATCGGTATACTGCATGAAATTGTCCCAATCAATACCACCGGTGCT
The DNA here is from genome assembly GCF_022578515.1 of Annulohypoxylon truncatum. Lineage (NCBI taxonomy): Eukaryota > Fungi > Ascomycota > Sordariomycetes > Xylariales > Hypoxylaceae > Annulohypoxylon > Annulohypoxylon truncatum. The sequence continues at coordinate 261,135 of NW_025953820.1, forward strand.
AAGGTTCATCTTGTCGTCTACCTTGGTCTTCGTGACCTCGGCATTCTCCAAGATGGAGTCGATGTCGAGTTGCTCGAGCCTCTCTTGGTTACCGGACTGCTCAAACATCTTCTGCGATCGCATCTTCAATACCCATTGGATATCGTCGGCCGACTTAGCTTCGTCGATCCGAAGACCCTTCTGCTTGAACTCCTCCCTGAATGCCTTTCCGTCGTCTGTAACTCCAGCCTGGATTGCGAGGTATTCAAGAAGCAGCTTGTTCCGAGCACGCTCCAGGACTTCCTCTTCGATAGTCTCTTTGGAGACAAGACGATAGACGGTAACGGGTTTCTTTTGGCCGATTCGATGAGCTCTCGCCATAGCCTGGAGATCCGCCTGAGGATTCCAGTCCGAGTCAAAAATGATAACCGTATCAGCAGTCATAAGGTTAATACCCAGTCCACCGGCTCTTGTTGAGAGCAAGAAGCAAAAGTCGGAACTATCTTCAGCGTTGAAGTGGTTTATCGCCAAACGTCTTGGGCCAGCACCAATAGTACCATCAAGTCGCTGGAATTGATACCCTCGCAGGCGAAGATAGTCGCCAAGAATATCAAGTACCTTCACCATCTGGCTGAAGATTAGAACACGGTGGTTATCTTTCTTGAGCTTCGCTAGTAATTGGTCGAGAAGCATCATTTTGCCGCTGCTGGCGATGAGACCCTTGATTTGATCTTCGCGGCGTTCGCTGCCGTTGAGGACCTTCTCCTCCGCACCGGGAAACATGTATGGGTGGTTGCTGACCTTCTTCAGCTCCATGACAATGTTTAGCAGTGATGACTTTTGGCCATTATTTCCCTCGTTGAGGGCCGCGTAATTCCTCGTCAGGATGTTTTTATAGTACTCAAGCTGAACATCCGAGAGCTCTACGCGAATGATCTTCTCAGTCTTCGGTGGAAGGTCTGACTCGACGGTTTCCTTGGTTCTTCGCAAGATAAAGGGGGCAATCGCAGCATGAAGATCCTTGAGCTTTGTTTGGGCGTCCGCGGCAGCAAGCGTATCCAGATCCTCGTCTATATGAACCTTTCCGGGATTCAAAAAATCAAGAAGTGAGGACAATTCGGCCAGGTTGTTCTGAATAGGTGTGCCGGTGATGAGAACCTTAGCCGGAGCGCCAAAGCTCATGAGTTCCGAGTACAACTTTGATTCTTTATTCTTCAAGCGGTGAGCCTCGTCAACCGCCAATGCCTGCCACTTTATACTTCTCAGGAAGTCTGCGTCCATCAAGATATACTCGTAGGAAGTGACGAGAACGTTGAATTTGTGCTTCTTCGGATTCCCGTTGAACATGAGCTCATGCTCCCGTATAGTATTTCGGGCGTCGGCGTTCCCAAGATAGACGACATAGTTCAGATCAGGTGACCATAGGTTGAAGGTATCGCACCAAGCAGGTATGACACTCAAAGGCGCAACAACCAAGAAAGGACCTTCCTGATTACGCTCATTGCGAAGCCAGCTCAGGAATGAGACGGTTTGAACTGTCTTACCAAGACCCATCTCATCAGCTAGGATAACATTGTTCGCCCTACACCAATTGAGACACAGGAAGTTCAATCCTGTGAGCTGGAATCCTCGTAGCTCACCGCCCTTGATATAGCTGGGCTGCTTCTCAAGCTTCAGGAACTTGCTTCGGGTCGAAGGATTCGACTCATATTTGTCTGAGGTCCACGATCTGGACTGTCGGTCGAGGAATTGTTCGATCTTGTCTTCGGCGGTAGCGCTAATTGTAGAAGCTTCCTCCCAAGTACAATGCTCGTAGGTCAACCCCTTCCACTTGACGAAATATTCTCTCCCGTCTTCACCGCTTCGCTGAGTGACAACGCGTTCTACTTTAGTGTAATCTTCTAAAGCATCGTGTTCGCGCTCCTTGTCGAGCATGTATTGCTCTCGGGTTTCAGGTGGAATGTCGTCACCGCCATACTTGAGATCGATCTCGTACTCGATCGTTCGCTTGTAGTAGTTCTCAAGTTTGCGAACTCCACGATACCCGCGAAGGGTCTCTAGAGTATCCCACGTGTTATGGAGGTACGACTTGCCCTGCCATTTTATGTTGTACTCGAAGTCATCTCTGGTTGCGTCCGGCATTAACTCGTCGCCGTCTCGGACGCGATGACCGACAACCTTCTCGATATACATCGAGTCTTCTGCGAGTTCTTCACCAGCCCAGTAATTAGGTGTAAGCTCAGACTCGTCTTCGTCATCAATATCACTCTCGTGGTATGTCTGAACTTGTTGAGCGGCTCGTCTGTTAGACCAGCGCTTCTCGGCGTATAGCGCAGCCTGCGGCTGAGATTGCTGACGACGAGCTTTCTTAATTAGAGTACGAGCACGAGCTCCGCCGTATGTATCGGAATCAGAATCGTCGGCAGGCGTTTGTCTTGCGGGTGTTCCACGTTTAGAAGCTACACATCGAGTTTCATCAGTATAAGAATAATAGAATCAAATTCAAGGCATCCCGAAGATAACTTACATTGTCGCGAGATCTGCTCCGCACGAGGCTTCTTCGTTCGACGGTTAGTAGGAACGACGTCGGAATCAGACTCTTCCTCTTCTTCATCAGACTCAACCTTCAAATAAGGTGGTCAGTAACATAGCTAATACTATACAGCTTCTAGAGTGAGCTTCTACTTACGATCTTGGCCTGCTTCGTAGGTCGAGACTAGTGAAAGATTAGCTAGGAGAACTCTATATCGGCAATTGAATTGGCATACGCTTCTTCGCAATCCATAAAGCTCAGGATTCTCTCGTATGTAATCATCTTCGTCTGTGGTAACTTTTCGCTTAGGAGCACGACGAGAGCTGTTGGAAGTCGAAGTCTCGTCATGGTGCGCGTCACTTTGTGATGGTACAGGACTGTCATCCATATCGAAATCGGCATCGTCTGAGGCATTATTTGCCTCGTCGTTATCGCTTGACTCGGCACCACCTTGCGAATCTAGGTCTTGTTCGGCATCTCGGGATAGTTGGTTGTTGACAGAGGATGAAGGAGAGGATGATGTTCGAAGTGCGTTATTATCATGAACGTCTGACAAGTCGCTCTCACTAGCACGATCGTCCAAGTCCGTCCTCGTAGCTGGTCTCGTCTCGGGCGACGTGTGACCGTTAACGGAACTGGGCTCCGGTGAGCTCGACATGTTGATATTGGACACTTCGGTCCGCTATTGTGACAGTAAGGTTAGCAGGCATTTTCAAGGTGAGAAGGCTACACATATAGGTTCGATGGACAGCGCTAGAAGGGGCGATCAAAACAACGCAATAAACAGCTATAAAACACGCGAAATGGGTCTGACAATAGAGCTGGCGCATATCAAGTGATGGTTTGATGAAGGCAAGGCTGATAGATGATGGAGAAGGAATTGCGTCCGATCGGTGTTGACGTGACGAATGAGGAGACCTCAACGCGTCAGCCAAACCGAGAACAACGGATTCCATCTAGATATTAGCATCGGAGAAGCTTGAAAGCAGTGAAAGAAGCGATGGCAAGGTCGCGTGTGCATATCTTCGAAGATGGATTCGATGTCAAATACACGGGCGAGTGACAGAAGGTAGGGATGTCCAGCAGCAGTATTTGTGCGTGAACGGAAACTAAATACTTACGTATCATCAACTGAAGCAATCTAGAGAGTAAAAAGAGACGGTATGATATGGGTTTATGGAGTTGATGAAATTCGGGTGCGGCCCCGTATGCTGCGTGTTGTGGAATGGGATGGGAGAAACTGTCGGAAATCGACCTGAAGAATTGGTGGTCGGGGAACATTGAAAGTGGACGGGACGGAGGGTGGGAGGTACCTACCTTGCCCAGCTTTGAAAACGCTAGTCTATTTTCTCACTAGTGTGCACAAGCCACAAAGCGCTCGCGCCACAAAGTCAGTGCCAGCAGTGCCAGGTGCTTCAAGGTTCAATATTGTTAGTCACCAGGTAACTACACCTTCTAATTTCTCAGTCTAAGGTTTGACGTTGTTTGTTCAATTAAGAATTGAATTATCTAGTCGGCCGCATGTTAATCACTTAATTTTTTTAATTTATATGGATGACTAAAGTACCGTTGACCAGGTACCTATCATACTTCTATTGTCACTGCGCCCAGTTGTTCGTCCAACAAACTCCAAATGGAGCTAGATTTCCACCGTGCACCTCTCTTCCCCAGGCAAATGCCGGATTGGCGAACACCAGCTGTTCGAACGCCTTGAATGCCCAAAATATAATCCAGCAATCTTTCATTTCTTTAGCAATCACCCAGATATTTGTTAAGAGATCTAGATACGACATGAATTTAATAGATACACCATATCCAACAGCTATTGACAGCAGTTTCTTAAATCATGAGTCACTCAGAGCGACAATAGAGGCTGAGTGAATGGAAGTCACGTGAGAAATATTCATGAATGGCTTGATGTGATTATTACTTGCATACCTACCTGCGTGACAGGAATTGCAGCAGATGTGTCGTCAATCAGCCACTTTGGCAAAATTGTTGTGAATTTCTAAAACTAGAGTTAGACGCGTTGAGACGCCAGTGCTCTCCTGAGTACCTAGCCAAAACAGGCATCTAACTTGAAAATAAAAATGGTCGTTAAAGTTTTCGCTTAACCTTTAAGTGTATAGCCACTACAAGTGGTTTGGTCTTTAACTCTTGACCTTTGTTGTGTTAACGCATTGGATCACCCTTTGGTGCCTTACTCTGCTTCGATTGAGCGGCCAAGAACCACCCAGGTACCCACACATTATATTCCTTTTACCAGATTTGAAGCTGTCGAGGAATAACGAGATAACCTACTTGGTTTGTTTGAAACATACCTATGTTACGTACCTAATCTAACAGCTCTAGCATGAAAATCCCTGGTGTATTTCTAGTCTTATATAAGCATGGAATGACTTCGATATATCTATAAGTGAACTAGTTATTCGCATTAAATAAACTGTACTTTGAGTAGGCCATACACTCAGAAAAGATCTTTGACGAAGAGTACCTTGGAGCTAGGTGTCCCTGTCACATAATTATATTGACATTCTGCAAATCTAGTGACATGCCCCTTTGCTTTTCGTGCTGTGTCCACTGATAACTAAATAACACAGCCGCAATTCACTATTTTCTCGAGGAACAGTAACAGCCAGCATCTCACGCTGACCGTACTCAGCCCGGCTGAGCTTTCCGCTGGATATTGGCGTCTGTTGAATATCAATAGTGTCTTGATACTAAAGCGACAATTTGACGGGACTTAGTCACCACCCGGGTTCATCATTGTGAGGGACAAAGGCTTGAAGTTGGCTGAGATACAAATGGGAATTCAACACTATACTCGCAAGTAGTCTTTGTCACACTGGTAGTGTATGCTTTCTTCGTGTGGTTGCTCTTTCGTACCCAGGAGGCATCGATTGTCCGTTGCCGATATGCGCAGACCCGGTCCTTAAGGTCAAAGCCAATAGGAAATACGACTAGTATTATTTCATTCTCTGCACACTTGAACTAATTGAATATGTAATAACCGGGCTGTATTCGAATAGTCCGCCTTTATTGCGTTTGATAATTTACCTGGAAGCAAATAATGGCATGCTGTGCTGAAGATTATGGGTATCACAAAGCCTTGAGATACCTGTCGTGAGTTAGCATTGAACCATCTTTAGAACCCGACTTGAACAAAGGCAGCCAGAAAGAACCCTCTTTAATTGGTGCAAAGCAACATCGCCACCTAAAGTCCGAATAGCACGACCTATAACCCCTATTGGTCCATTTCAGAGCATGAAAAGCTATTTCCGACTGGTTGAAATTACTCGAGTAATCAGCTCTCCTTCAGAACTGCACGGTGTTTTACAATACAAAATACTTTATATAGACGCCTTTTAAGTAGTCGAAAATTTAAATGAATGTTTTAAGGCTGGTAGAACTTGCGAAGGCAGAATTACTACCGTGATATACCGATAGGCTAAACAATGCTTATGTCGCTTATTGATATTAAATGTAGTAGCGATAATGGATAAAGCGTATTAAGTTACATGTAAGTACTTTACCGCCGCATGGGGGTATATTTTTACCGTAAACATTCCGTTCAATGTTTTTAATTACATATACCCCGCTTAATGTAATGAGCAATTCCTTATTTAAGCGTTCCCGTATATAATTAATTTAAAATTTAAGTTATATATATACGGTTTTTTTTTTAAACGTTTATAAATTACGAAACATTAATTTAATTAAATTATTTTTATTTTATTTAAATAATTATATAATATATATACGGTTTAATTAAATTTAAATTATTTAATTTTTTAAACGTTTAAATATTAAATCGTTTAATATAATAAAATTTTATATACGTAATTTTTTAATTAATAAATTTTTATTTTATATATTAAAATAAAAATTTATATATTTATATATAATATAATTATATTATAAATTTTATAATTATAATTAAATAATAAAATAATTATAATTTATTTAATTAAAATTTATAAAATTTAAATTTAAATATAAATATTTATAAAAATTATATAATTAAATTATATAATATTAATAATAATTTTAATAATAATTTAAAAAATTTAAATATAATTTTTATATAATTAATATAAAAATAATATTTATTTTTTTTTATTTAAATTACGAAATAATTAAATTATTTAAATATTTAATAATTTAAAATTTAAACCGTTTAAATTATTTATATATAATTTAATTTAATTAAAACGTTTTAATTTTAAACCGTTTTAAATTAAAACGTTTAAAATTTAATAAATTATTATCGAACGGTTTAATTAATTAAATAGTTTTAAAATATTTGCCCGAACCGTTTTATATACTTTATTAAGCCGCTCAAATTCGGAGCCGTATATTTACCAAATATATACGGTTCAAAAACCCCGGGAAACCCACCAAGGTATTATCTACGGGTGTACGTAGGTGCCTACCTACTTAGCATGCACTGCATCGCCATGAAGTGAGTTCGGATGAGGCGTTTCTTTCTTTGTAAAGGAAAGCATAAGCACTTGAGCTAGGTACCTAGATAGCTTTAGTGAGAGTGAAACTCGACCCACTATAGATATAGGTGGATAAAGTAAGGTTCTGCTAGTAAAAACCAAAGACAGCTGGTTCAAAATTCAAGATTGAGGCTCTTTGAAAAGGACGAGTGAGGTCACTCTCGGATTTGACAGAATGGGTGCCTGGGGTTTATGTGAATAGAACATGTGGTCAGTGCCTTAGTCTTTCTTAAGTGCATGTCTCCACATGCTAGGACCGACCAATTGGAGAAGACTAGTTCATAATTTTTCACGTTCATAGTGGCTGACGGGTGACTAAGCCACTAAATCACCCCTCATTCAAGTTGTCGTCTACCCTAATTTTGATACCCCACCAAAACTTCGACTTTTACCAAGGCGCATTTGGTCGCAACACTCAATCCTTCTATTCTATTTCTGTCTTTGTTCTTTGCATCGCCAGCATCAACTCTCTGGTTATTCTGTGACCTGTTTCCCCTTCTCCTTCTTTTCATAGGGATACTTCCAGGAGCCGACCATTACTTTTTTTCGCCATGGCTTCTAAGCTTACTCGGTATGTCATCGTGTGACTCGAAGCAAACTCGACCTTGCTGTATCATATATTAATTTGTTTTTTCTAGTATCGCCATCGTGAACGATGACAAGGTACGTTTGTCGAATCCATCCCGTATCCCAACCGTATAAAATATCATGCTAATATACGATATCTTGTAGTGCAAGCCGAAGGTAAAATGGTCTAGGAACTGACTTGAGAATCCGACAAGATCACTTACAATCAATAGAAATGTCGGCAAGAGTGCAAGAGGTCGTGTCCGGTATGCTGCTTTTTTTCCCCTACCGTCCATATTGGAAAACTGTTTCTCAAATTCCGAGACAAATTCCGGGATCTATCCCTCATCCCTTCAAGCTACTAGTCGCTAATCCTTAAAACTGCAGGTCGTCCGTAGTGGAAAGCTTTGCATCGAAGTCAACCCCGACTCGAAGCTAGCATTCATTTCCGAAAGTTTGTGCATTGGATGTGGTATCTGCCCCAAGAAGTGTCCGTTCGATGCGATTACCATTATCAATCTACCTACCAATCTCGAGACCCAAGTGACCCACCGATACTCCGCAAATAGCTTCAAGCTCCATCGACTACCTACTCCAAGGCCCGGCCAAGTGTTGGGTCTCGTTGGTACCAACGGTATTGGAAAGAGTACGGCCTTGAAGATTCTTAGCGGCAAGCTCAAGCCTAACTTGGGCAAATATGAGAATCCGCCTGATTGGGAAGATGTCATCAAGTATTTCAGGGGATCTGAGTTGCAGAGTAAGTCGACCTTCACAGTCCCTTGAGTAAAAGTATCATAATGTGAACATTAGCTAACATGTATTCAAGACTACTTCACCAAGGTTCTAGAGGATGACCTGAAGGCCGTTGTTAAGCCTCAGTATGTCGACCAGCTCCCTCGAGCTGTGAAGACCCCCAACAAGTCTGTCAAGTTCCTCCTCGAGCATAGATCTGCAATGGGGAACATGGATCAAGTTCTTGATGTCCTGGAGCTCCGCCATATTCTTGATCGTGACGTCAACCTGCTCTCCGGTGGAGAGTTGCAGCGATTTGCCATTGGAACAGTTTGCGTCCAGAAAGCAGACGTTTACATGTTTGATGAACCATCTTCTTATCTAGATGTCAAGCAACGTTTGGCAGCAGCCAGAATGATTCGTACTCTACTAGGCCCGGATAATTACGTCATCGTCGTCGAGCACGATTTGTCAGTTCTCGACTACCTTTCCGACTACATCTGCGTCCTTTACGGAAAACCCGCTGTTTACGGTGTCGTTACTCTTCCCCACTCCGTCCGTGAAGGTATCAACATCTTCCTTGATGGTCACATCCCTACCGAGAACTTGCGATTCCGTGAAGAATCTTTGACTTTCCGCATCTCAGAGGGTACCGACGACTTCCAGGCTGACAAGGCCCGGGCCTTCAGTTACCCTAAAATGGAGAAGACCCTCGGCAATTTCAGACTTCGTATTGAAGAGGGAGATTTCACTGATTCCGAAATTATCGTTATGATGGGAGAGAACGGTACGGGAAAGACTACCTTCTGTAGGCTGCTTGCCGGTGCTCTCAAACCTGACAGCACCAATAAAGTCCCTGAGATGAGAATTAGCATGAAACCTCAGACCATCACGCCTAAATTCGAGGGCACAGTCCGTCAGCTATTCTTCAAAAGAATCAAGCAAGCTTTCCTCTCACCACAGTTCCAGACGGATGTTGTTAAGCCTCTTAAGCTGGATGATTTCATCGATCAAGAAGTCAAGAATTTGTCGGGTGGTGAATTGCAACGTGTTGCTATCGTCATGGCCCTCGGCCTGCCTGCCGATATCTACCTGATCGACGAGCCGTCAGCTTACCTAGATTCAGAGCAACGTATTATTGCTGCTCGCGTCATCAAGCGATTCATCATGCACGCTAAGAAGACTGCCTTCATCGTCGAACACGATTTCATTATGGCGACGTATCTAGCGGACCGTGTTATTGTCTTTGATGGAAAGCCTGGTATCGACGCACACGCCAACAAGCCTGAGTCGCTGCTTACTGGATGCAATACGTTCTTGAAGAACTTGGACGTCACCTTCCGACGAGACCCCACAAACTACAGACCTCGTATCAACAAACTGAACAGTCAACTGGACCAAGAACAAAAGTTGGCAGGCAACTACGTAAGTTGATTCAGATCTAGCTTTTTTGTGAATCACATCGCTAATATAATTCCTAGTTCTTCTTGGAAGAAGACAGCTCCTGAAACGGGCGCTCCATGGAGTAACGGCCATAACGATGGCCGTAATCATGATCAAAATATACCACCAGCATCGGGCACCGGCGTTTTAGGCGTTCAAAAGCGACATGCTGCATGCCGAGGGAGCGGGGGCGCGCATGAATCGTCTGGCGTGGATGCAGAGAGTGGGGACGAAAGCGACGAGCCGGACGGCTAGCCACGGCTACGGCAGTCTACCCCCTGTTTGTCTGGTCCTGCATATAACGGATTCCTGGAGCTCTCATTGTTTGTTGAACGGATGGGAGTCTCCCTATAGTTTGCAGCAAATTAGTATTGCGTTGGAGAGAACCATGAATTCGACTACTGCAGATTGAGGGACGAATGGGTCAAGTGGGTGACTGTCGTTCATGTCGTCTTATGGCGGATAATATGGAATTCTGCCATTGACGATTTCTAGGACCCCTAGTTAGACCTGGGAGAAGGAAGACAAAATAGCCCGCAAGATGCGGGTTTAGATTATAGCAAATTCTACTAGCCAGAAACGACATTTTGACGCATATGCTCGTGACTTGAGTACGGATAAGGGTTGAGTTAACATTGGCTCTGGTATTTACGTAAAACTACATTGGGCGATATGTAGAAGCTTGAATGTCATACTACGTGGGATTCACTGGATGGCATCACATTGAGCCCACTTTTACATTCAGGAAAGAAGTTACGCAGGTATGGTATAAGACAAAATCGGAATCATTAGGCTATCTACCGGGGGAGACTAACATTTCTCTACTAAGGGCTAAGGAGGGATGGATGATACACACCGAGATCGTATTTTCCAGGATGTTAACTCGCTAGGGCCGAAAGTCCGACCTTTTCCCCCGTAAAGTCCTGCGTCATTGTGAGAGAAAACCCCAGGTTGTTTTTTTCGTGTTGAAGATGAAGAAGGACGGATGATAAAAAGTCGGCATCGATAAGTGGGACGTACAGCAAAAAGTGGCCTTTAGCCCCCTTTCTCATCGGCGGCATTGTTGCTTAGGTGCGGAAGTGTACGATGGGAGGAGGGTGAAAATCCGAGCTGCAATCCAAGTGTCCCATGTCATCTAAACTCCAAGAAGAACCGTAGTCGGAAATTGACGCACGTACTTTTCAATTCTCCCCGGGTATTAAATGGAGAGATCCCAAGTCTCCACTGGCCACTATTTATTCGGGGACATGCTGAAGTATGGAAGCTTCGGCATATATCAAGGTTAGATGGCTGTAGTGAAGGGTTTGTGATCTCATATCTTCCTTTAAAAAGAACGGTGTTATGGGTTTGTGTTAGGATGCCATGACACGTGATATAGAACGCTGTGTAGACTGATTAAGCGGCTAGTCCTCTTCAATCTCACCCTCCTCGCTTCCCGAATGTACACCAGTATCCTCCTTGGAAGGCGGTTGAACAACTGGCGGAGTCCTAGTTTTATGACGAGTCTCACGATGGGGGGAACGCTCACGCGGTGTTCTCTCTCTTCTTAGTCTCTGTTAATAGCGTTAGTAGGATGGACCGAATTCTTGCCGTTGAGGCGCCTGACCTTTGAATCTCTAGAGTCGCGACGCTCAAGGTCGTCGTCATCGTCAGCCCTTCGGCGTCGAGAGGAGGTAGGGCGTTCATCGCCATAAGGTAGTTCCTCCACGGGCGCTCTCTCGACGCGACGTCGATATAACCGTTCGCGCTCCTCTTCGCGGTCCCGTCTTTCTCTTTCGTAGTGGCTCGGCGGGTCATCACGTCGGGATCGAGGGGGGTAATCTCTGTCCCGTTCTCTATCCCGATCCCGCTCACGATCGCGGTCACGGTCACGGTCACGGTCACGATCGCGGATATCCCGGTCTCGGTAGGAATCCGATGGTCGACGGTCAGATAATAGACTCTCAGCCATACTGGACTTACGATAGTTCTTCTCGCGCTCGGCGATGGCCTTACGACGGTCCGCTTCATATGCGTCAGGTTCCGGGCTACGGCTGTGGCGTGGAGGTCGTGCACGGTCACTGCGGTGAGAACGGTCACCTCTATCTCTGTCTCGATACGTACCACGATCAGCGCCACGATCAGGCGATCGCTCGCGACGTTTATGGCGTTCCTTATCATCCTCCTCCCGGTCTCGTACTCGGCGAAGGACCTTCTCGAAGGCGCCCCGGCGGGCATCTTCAGATTTGACAGCCTGGAATTCGGGGGCGCGAGCAAGACGAGGCCGGACCTTTTCCCAGGTGTCATCTGCAGTGATCGGCGGGTCCACATGCTTAATATAAGAACGGAGATCATCGACAGCCCTTCGCTGCTGGCGTTCGGTGTGTCTGTCCTCATCAGAGCGTTTGGACTTCTTCTCTTGGAGCTATCCGAAGTATTAGTTATAAGATATGTAATAAACCACGGAAACATTTAACGTACCCGTTCAAAGATCAGCATCAGTATATCACCATCAATGTTAGCAGTGCGTCGATCATTCTTGAGTATAGAAGAGAACTCCTCAAAAGTGGTCTTGGGGGTGAACTCAAAACGATTGTCCTGGATTCCGTGTTAATAAATTGGCCTGAATGGCTCAAGCTAGATGGGCAGCAACTTACATCAAGCACATCAAGCACATCATTCCTTGTCGTACGCAGAGCGCGCTCCTCCTCTTCAACGACATCCCAAAATAAATCGAGAGGGCTTGATCCGGCTTGACCGCAAATAGATTTGAATCGATCGTCGTTTTCGAGCAGGGGGTATACCTGGCTCCACTTCGTCCCTGCCTTGATCTTACCAGCTCTACGAAGCTCTTGAAGCAAGTCCGTGAATGCATCTCGTCGCTTTCGCTCAACTCGGAGTTTCTTATTCCTTTGGTTCTGGCGCGTTTCGTTAAAGCTCCTCTCTAAGGATTTGATATGATTTTGAAAAGCGGTGAGAATATCAAAATTAGTGAGAGTCTTATACTTGTCGTCATTCTGGAAGGGGGCGGTAGCTTTGAGAATATTCTGAGCTTCAGACCAGCGCGTGTAGGGTTCAAGGTTTAGCTTAGGGAGAAGGTCGATGAGACCATCCATGGCACTCTTACGAAGGCTGGCTTGGCTTTCAACGTGTGTTTTTTTCAGCTCCACGATGTAATCTTCGAACAACTGACGTCGTTCTTCTTCGTCGTTAGTAGAGCGGAAGATGGTTTCACCCTCTATGATAGGACGAGCAGTCTTCCAGCGCGTATAATGCTTGATCTCGGGGTGGCTCTTCAGCATAATGGCAAAATCAGCACGGAGCTTTGCAAGTCGATCTTTGGCGCGTTCCTTGTCTTGGATGATCATGTCTTGGCAGTACTTCTCGAAAGCAGCCTTTCTGTCCTTTGGGTCCTTGATAGCTCGGTACTGGGGATCCTTGATCGTGGCTCGCATAGTCTGCTCCCAGGTCCAGTCAGGTTGTACGCCGCTGCGGCGCAACAACTTCGTGAAGGCCGCCTCGGCTTCTTCGGGAGTCGCATATTCTGGTTCGTTGCTTGCAGGGACGAACGCCTGGACACGCAAGTCACTCCCGTGTGTCAACTGACGCGACTCGGGGAAGGTCTCTCGATATTCGCGATGGTGATCATAGCCCGAGGCCGGCGGGAACGAAGCATTGGGGGTAAATGGCGTAGCAGACCTACGCATAAGTTAGAAATAAGCATAGATAATAGCACTTGTTGGGTTTCTCACGAGGGTGTCGATGGTGTAGTTTCATGACCCAATGCCTTTCTGTAAACCTCGGGCATTTCCCAAGAACTCTGCTTCGTCTCTGTATTGTACCAATACTTGCGACCACCCTCGGCGGTATACTCCTTCCATGGCTGGTTTGCCAAAGCGCGCTATAGATGGAATATGGTTAGTCTACTGCAGTAACGTAGGATATACAGCCGCGCGTAACAAACCTCGGCCGGCGACATCATTTCTTCCGGTTTCGTCCATTGCGTCGCCTTCGTGATAGTATTGTAATAGTAGACGCGTCCATCGGGGCTTTTGTATTCTTGCCAGGGGTTTGGCTGGCCATAATGGCTATTGACTCCGTTCATCATAGCAAAAGCTTCTGGACGTGTCTGATAGCTCGTTTACCTTCAGAAATTATACCTAGTCCCAGTAAATCTATTTATCCCATATAGGGGAGAAATAGTCGGGCAAAGTAAAAACAACAGTCGATGGGAAGTATTATTTGATTAAGGGAAAGAATGGTTGCTTCGTCGATAAAACGAAACGAATCAAGGTTAGAACATGACGAAGTTTTTTTTTGGCTGCGGCCGGAGGAGGTCGGTGGTCGGCAGGTACGTTCATTTGCTAGGTACAACTGTACCTATCTTTGATCACTGACTAATAAAACTGGCGAGTTATATTTATACTGTTTATCTTAATAAATATTCAAGCATGTATTGGGGTTATCTATAAATCCGGCACACTCTAACGAGAGTATCATTACATAACCGGCCCTTGTTTTAACTTCTATGGTCTGTGCTCGCATCAAATAGACTACGATATGCATTTATCGTGAGCACCCCTGTCCATAGAAGCTTTGATTGGTATTTTGCTCCTATTCACATCCATTTGCATCTTCTCATTACCATAGCGATACCGAAATGCACCAACTTCTTACAAGCGATCTCCCCAACATGCAACGACGATGAATAATGACCCGAGTGTCACATACTTTTGTTAATTCGTGGCGCATTGGGTATTACTCGGAAAATGTCTGATCCATTCATCGACACGACTTCCACATCAGCATTCGATTTACTTCACGATTCAAGTCTAACATACTTCATTCCCCTTGCCACAGACTTCCGCGTCGAAGAAGTATTCAAAGATGACATAGAGAAAGCCAAAGAGCCGTTCAGCTCAGTTGAGCGACGGGAATCTCTTTACTTTGGTTAGCATATCCCCATCTCTTCCGAGAGGTCTGTTTCTCACCATGCTCATTGTTAGACCCCAGATGAATCCGTTGATATTTATCTCGTTCTCAAATGCTCCTACGTCGAACAAGATATCTTGCGATCGTCCCTACGAAGTCTAGTAATCTCAGTTGAGGCGCAGATTGTGAATGCGACAGCGCCAGACCGCGATGGCCAACCACCTTCAGAAACCATTTCCGCTGGAACTGTGGACCATAATGAGGACCCTACTATATTATTTGGATTCTTAGGAGACCATGACAACGAGGGCGAGGAGGAGCGGCGGCAGTATACCGTCGCAGTGTGGAAACATTCAGTGTTCCTTAGTCGGCCTAGAATGCGACTACAGAGTCCTTCGGTTGTTTTCACAGCGACTGCGGGCTTGAAACCAGCAGTCCCATCTCTACTTGATCGGCCTCGCGATGCATACCTGCCCAGCGGTGTAGCCTCTGGCCTCAATCTCCTGGGGTCCTTCGGAAATGATCCTGCTCTGAATGGCGTCAAACCTCGCCTCTCGGCCCTCCGGGTATCTCGCGTTGCGCCTGTCACACATCAAGATGAAGACGTACTCCGACCTATAAAGTCCTTATCTAAACTCTCCCTACGCATCTACCCTGCGGCGCACTCGCGCATGCGCTTTACTCATCTTAATACGACCCCTTCTACCGCGACTGTCCTCGCGATGCTAGAAGTTGATTTTACGCCCTTCTTTGAGTGCGAGATCATTCTTGATAAGATATCAATATCAGTGGCGGATGGCCTAGTAGAGGACCTGACGAGTCAGGCCGGAATACCACTTCCGGTATCCTGCGTGGCTCATGATCATGTTACGTTCTTATATCGCCTTTCACCAGCCGACGCAGAGGTGGTATCAAAGAACCCCATACGAGATCTCAAGATCGCCATCTCCGCGGTGGCCCTACTGCGTCCAGACACTTGCGAGCCTCGCTTGAACATGGCGTGGACTGCTACAGTTGACTTTACTATACCCGTAAACCCGGGGTATGGCTCTACTATGCAACCTATCCAACGAATGCACCGTCCGAGTCAACTTTCGATAGGGGGCGAGAGTACAATCTCTTTGACGGCGCCCTCTGTTGCGCGACCAGACTCGTTGCCCTCCCTAGAAGCCGCGACACGGACGGAGACTGCTGTGCCTGATATGGGTATTACTATGACATTCACTTCTCCATCTCCGGATCAGCAGATATTCCCAGGCGACGAATTTGTCTGGAACGTGTTTGTTGTTAACCGGTCGCCGGCGCCGTCGGCGGTACCGAGGAAGTTAGCAATACTAGTAGTCCCGAAGCGAAGACGAAACGAATCGCGGGTCAACCGCCCACCCTCAGTTTCTCGGCTACCGGAACTCTCGCATGGCCAATTCCAACAGGCGAAGACGCCGAAAGACCGGAATGTGGCAGACGCGGTCCTCGACGAGAATGTTGTCCATGCCATGCAACATAGCAGCATCATTGACAGCGCGGAGGTGGTGTGCCTGAGCGCGGATGTCCGAGTCGGCCCACTCGCGCCTGGAGCTTGTCACGTTGCCGAGCTCAGGTTTTTGGCATTGAAGGAGGGCATTGTGGGTGTCGAAGCTGTGCGAGTTATTGACCTCGCAAATAATGAGCATGTAGATATAAGGGATTTGCCAACTGTTGTTGTTAGGAGCAAGCAGGAGAACTGATGAGTATAGTTAGTAGTCCACCGTCTTTCCGAAATGGCTTTTAAGATACACCACAAGTACTTGGTCTTATCAATGCAACATGACTATTCAACTTTTAACAATTCATTACCCTGACTCTATGCTCGATACAGAAATTTGGCCGTCCCCATTCCCCTAGAATACATCTAAAACGGCCAATTATCTATAGCAGAAGTTGACGTACTTCTCGTCACAATATGTACCCACCCACCAATACGTAGCTTTCGATTCGGATGCCCCAGCTTTCTCGGTCTATCCTTCACGTATGGGCATCTCCAGCTAAGCACACTACAATGCATCTTTCTGTTCCCCTAGATTATTATGAAATATATTCATGTGTATGAAGACTCCACACGAGACTCACGATATGTAATATAATATAAAAGCGATATGAGTTTGGCTACAAAATGCTAACAAC
The DNA here is from genome assembly GCF_022578515.1 of Annulohypoxylon truncatum. Taxonomy (NCBI): domain Eukaryota; kingdom Fungi; phylum Ascomycota; class Sordariomycetes; order Xylariales; family Hypoxylaceae; genus Annulohypoxylon; species Annulohypoxylon truncatum. Next base: position 277,962 of record NW_025953820.1, read on the forward strand.
CTCTACTTGGATCAATTCTGTGTGCTTATATAATATCAGACGCTCAGGGGGTAGAAAGGAGATAGGAACCAAACGTGGTTCCACCAATAGTTGCCCTGGTTGTCTCTCCCAAGTGCCAGTTGTACTCGTAAGCACATGTACGTATAATGCACACACAAGCGTATCGACGATCAGTGACGATCTTGCAAACTTACTAAAATTCCCATAATATCTCACAAAACGTTTTCCTAATATTTCCCATGACCCAGTTGTAGAAAACTTGTTTCTTCAGACATTGTACGGGACTAGTAGTCTGAGTTGTCATGACTCTAACCATCCTAACCAGCCCAACGGATCCCTCCTCGTTTATATTACGTCACGTGCTGCCCAAAATTGTCCCGATAGGAGGTAGGAATTCATTCCTTTAGCGGAGCTATCGGTGGTGGTTTTGTGAATGAAAAACACGGATAACAAGAAGGGTAAGGATTTATTTAGGGAGAGGGAAAACGCTCACTTATATCAGTATGACAATCATACCATTACTATGTAATGATGAGCCGAAGGAAGTGTGGGAATGTCCTTTTGATGAGTTGGTTGCATATAATTAATATGGGGTGGATTGTGAGCGAGCTAATTACATACATCCGACCTGACGGATAGGGTGGGTAACAAATGCATGCATGTTTGCACGCCGTAGATGGACCATGTAACCTTTGATCATGGCTACCTAACGGATACCGATAGTTTCGTTCATGAGAAGGATTTCAGGGTCTCTGGGTCTCTGGTTCTCTGGACGTCTCCTTACCTGGGACGAGAGTGTCCGAAGTGCATCCAAAGTGCATCCAGTATGTCTTAGATCATAAGGCGCCGGGATAAGACACTGGGGGGATTGGCGGTATGATAGCATCCCGCGGTGCGCCAAGCCGGAAATGGGCAAGTTGACAGCCACACCGCAGATTTATACCCAGCAGTCCACGTCTGACGTCTTCTGCTGCGGCTGAGGCTGCTGAGCTAGAACTCAAGGGATGACGAAACCTGCACCGGATGCTCGGATCGACAATAAAATTTCATCAGAGCGGAACCCGACCTCTACCGCCCTCTACCGCCCAGTGACAAAGCCATCCAGAGCCCATCCAAAACCATTCAATCTAGTGGGCTGGTTCTGGGATAGCTCGGAAAATCCGGCACTTCCAGAGCTTCCCTACGCACCCTACGTCTTGCCAACCCCGATTTATAAGTTCTAGCGCCATGTTGGCTGCACGTTTTCGAGCGCCTTCGATGGCTTTGTCCGCTATCGTCGGACACTCGGAGAGCGAATCCTGGATCGCTCTCACACTTCTCGCACACTCTTCGCTCTCGTTCTCGCATGGATGTCTTACTATGTTTCCGTGACGTTATAGATAAAAACCACTCAGTATAAGGCCGTCATCCTGTCACTTTAACCGCTTTCCTGTGAACTTTGCTGCACTGCTATGGAACTTCAGTCTCTACCGACACCTCGGACGGCCAAACATTATTAAGACTAGTAGCTCAAGCGCTGGCTTAATTCCTTGCTTGCTCTAGCCGCACACCACCCGCCTCTCCATCTCCACACAACAGTACTCGCAGACTCTAAACCGAGTCGCCCAACGAGATGGCCGGCTTCGCTAAGACGCTCATCGTAGCCATCGTCGTCTGCATTATCGTGGTCGTGGTAGTGACTGGCCTTTTAATCTTCATCGCCCTCAACTGGTCTAAGATATTACGTCGTGTTACTCCCGACCGTTGGGCATCGCCGCCGAGCGAGAAATCTACCTGGCCGGAGCCGAGGCCGTCCAGCGAAATCGTCTCCTCGTCGCCTGTTACGTCTACAAGATCGTCGAGATTCAGTGCCGATCCGATGATGACCAAATTCACGTCAGAGCACGGCGAGGGTATAACGCCCCCTCCCAATGTGAAGATTTGAGAGGATAGACTTCATACCACCTCTTCCGATATGAGGTACGAGTTACGAGATATGACTAGGATTTTTGTATATAAGGCATCATCGGAGAAGATATTGCCTATGGGCTGGTTTAAGGTGCGATTACATGGTTCAGCATCACTGCACTGCACTGCTAGGCGTTTTGGAGTTGAGCGATAGCCTCATTGTATAAAGGGGTCACTATATGGGGTCATAGGGCAAGATGGAGAGGTCGTATATCCAGCTATAAGGCCCGACGACTACGGAGTATAATAATAATCGCATTAAGGACATGGAATGAGATTGTTATACTATATCAAAGTGGTTTTGGGGATCCAATGTGATTTCGAGCTTGGACGAACTTCCGAAGACGTCCCCTAAGCGAACGGCGAAACTACCTAGAGCCTCAGGGACGTCGGTGATACCAGCTTCAACATATACATGACGTGGTGCGACATGGTGATAATGATTGATTCGACGAGACCATTGCTAACCCTAACTAGACTCCACAATGACAACAGCAGCAACAACGTTTAGATATCGGGACGAGCCGACAGCACGATACCAAAGTTCAACCAAATAGGTTCCGAAGAAGTCTGTTTAAAGAACGGGCATACATCATCGCCAATTAATTCGATCTACGAAAATTGACAGAAGCCAACCAGCACCGACTGCCGGGGTTTACGTGATGCGTACCCAGCGAGCGTCACCGCACACGGCGAACAAAGAAACATCGGATCATGCCATCATCCCACATTACACCCTCAATCCTCCCACCAAACCTGTGAACCCTCAAACTAAAGCAGCGCAACAGCGCCCATAAACCCAACCGCCGCCACCGCCGCGCCCACCACACCCGTCGGCCTCGCCACCTCCGCTACATTCTTACTCCCCTGTCCCCCTCCCTCTGTCGCTGTCGTCGTCGCCGTCGCCGTCCCCGTAGGCTCCCCCGTCGCCGCCGCAGCAAGACCCTTAACACACCCCGTATCCGCAAACGCCGTAACCAGCCCAACCAAGCCCGTAATCCCCGCCGGCGCGAACCTCTCCCCGGACACCGTAACCGTGCCCGTCGTCGCCGTCGTCAGCGACTTGCACTCCGCGTACAGAGAACTGATGTTCTGCGCGTTGGCCGACACGTAGCTGGATAACTGCGTCTGGTAGGATGCCGCGGCGCTGTGTAATGATGAGGGGAGCGAGGAGACGAGGGAGGTGGCGGCGCCGCATGGGTCGGTGGCTAGTTGCGCGGCGTTTTGGGGGTTGAGGTTCGTTGCGTTGGCGATGAAGAGGGCGAGCGCGGAGTTTGAGGGTTTGGGGAGCGAGGGGCCGAGGAGGGCTGCGCCGGGGGCTAGGCAGGGGATTGAGGGGAGGGTTGTTGTGGGGGTTGGGGTTGGTGTGGATGTTGACATGGGCATTGACATGTCCATTGACATTGACATTGGCATGTCCATCGACATTGACATGTCCATTGACATATCCATGGATGTGGCACTGCTGGATTGGCCGAGGGCGCTGGGTACCAGGCCGACGACGGCGAGGATGGTGATTTGGTGACGCATCGTGGTGAGGTTGTTTTCTCTTCTGGCTGAGATACGGCCGAATGTAGATATAATACTGGGTTGGTATAAGTGACTTGGTTGAGTTGAGAATGGAAGTGGTCGTAGGTGAGAGTACTGAGGAGAATTTGAATTTATAGCTTTTGTAATAAGACTTATATCTCCTTCACTGTGTAATTTCCACAGAAGTTAAAGTGCACCCAACGGAGAGATTACTTAGAGTGCATGATAACCGACTCAGCCCGAGTCAAGAATGAAACATCCAGACCGAGATATAACTCGATCGGGTTGAACCTGGAGGACGAGGTAGCACAGCGCCGCCACCCTCCCCGGAAACACTTACCGATTGTCGTCTTACAGGAACCCCCCTTATAGTCCTACTTACGCGATGGTGGAACCGGGGTGGACGGGTGATAGGTGGCTGGCTACGTGTAACTTGGGAAGACGAATTGACTGGCTTTTCGTCACGATATTGTGTATTTCGAGGATCATGGAGTACGCTGTAATCATATGATCGTATGTGGATGCTAGGGAGATCCTAAGTGTTACCAAAACACTGCTCTTACGTCCGTAACTAAAGGAGGCGCGCATCCAATAACTCGCTCAGGTAGCCTTGCGATGCTGGGATGCCAAGTTATGATTAAGATGGCAAGCTGCCGTACATCTCGGTACTGGGAGGAGGGTGTCGTGTAACCACTCAACTGGGATGGAAGGATTCTCGTGGTGTAGTTAAACCACATATCTAGTCCTAGGGAGGATTCGTGAAAGGGACACGAATGTTACAGAGTAGTTTAACTTTTGTTTCCAAGATATTTTACCTGATATCTTGCCACAAGAGGCGCTCCTCAGAGTCTTCTAACTGATATACCATAACAGGTCTCACGTACTATCTTCTTAATACCTAGATGCAGGTATTCCGAGTGGGTGACTTAGGAGTGCCAAGGCATACAAAGACGATTCAAAACCACGCAAAATCAGCTTAAGCATCAGATACCGTTGATGAATATTTTATTATCAACAAAAACTCGGGGCTCGAGATCCCGGTGTTTATAATACTAGCTAAGTGGCACCCAACCCGGGCTTCATGTATTTTTCCCTTTTTCTCTTTCGTACGCGGCTCTCACGACAGCCCAACCGCGTAGCAAAAAAAAAATACAAGCAGAAGAGTTGTACTGGGCCAGAAGAAAAAAGACATTACATATACAAGCTCAGCCAGTCCGCAACAGAAGTACATGTAGTGTTTTGTTTCAACAAACATTATACAAAAAGACCAAAGCCAAGGCCTGGCAGGGGTTTTTCTTAAATATACAATATCTTTACGAGGAGGTAGAAACCAAACAATAAAAATCCAGTAAAACCATCAAAATAATTCTCTTTTTATACCAACGCCGATTTCCGATCCCAGGCAGCGTGCTGCGCTAGCAAGGTGTGCCGCCCCGGACGGGATGCCAAAAAGAAATCCTGTAAATGCTCAAACAGCGCAGGGACGGAGAAGGGTACAAGGTACATGGATATGTGCGAGAGAGAGTATGCGCCGATGTCGATGCTTTCGTGGGAATCGTGATATAACGCAAGACGCGTCTTTGTTTCTCAACTTAACTCCAATGGGATCGAAGGAGAGAGGAAGAAGAAATGTTCTCGTCTATGTCTGTAAGCTCTTGAATCGTTCCTCGAAGGCCTTGACCTTCTCGGCCTGGAGCTCCCTCTCCAGCTTGCGGGTCTGGTTGACGGCGGCCTCGCGCTCCTCCTGCAGGCGCAGGACCGCGATCTGCGCCTCGTTCATGCGGCCCACCACCTGCTGCATCTCCGCGTCCGCGTCGCTCAGCGCGTTCTCCAGCTCCGCCACGCGCGCCCGCAGGTTGTCGATCTGCGACTCCTCCGACACGTTCATCGCCGGTCCCGAGCGCGTCACGTCGAGGCGCGGCGAGCGTCCGCCGCTCGCCGCCGAGAATAACGGCGATAAGGGCGATTTCGGAGGGAACGTGCGTGGGGAACGCAGCCCGTCCCGCATCATCCGCTTCAGCTGGTCGTTGTGGCTGGCTCTGAGAGTCGAGACTTCTTCCTCGTGGCGCACGATCCGGTCCTCGGACGCGTTCTGCGCCGCCTCGAGCTTCTCCTCCAGACCCCGCAGGTGCGCCTGCATCGAGGTGATGCGGTCCTTATTGGACTTCTGCGCCGCCTCGCCGCGCGCCACCGTGTCCGAGATGCGCTGCCGCAGCGTCTGGTTGATGGACAGCTGCTGGCGGACTTGCACGGCTAGCTCCTCGACGCGGCGCGCCGACTCGCTGAGCTCGTCGGCGAGCGCCTTCTCGGATTCGAGGTACACGCGCTCGCCGGCCTTGAGCGCCTCGAGCTGCTCCTTATACGATGTCGACTCCTGGCGGAGGAGGTCGCGCTCAGAGATGGTGGTGGAAAGGGTTTGCTCGAGCTTCTCCATCGCGTGTTTGGTGAGCTCGTCCTGGGAGCTGCTGGCCTCTAGATTCTTGATACGCTCAAGGGAATCGGCGTAGGCCTTCTGGAGATCTTGGTAAGCTACCGTCAGGGCCTCCGAAGTCACGGGGACTGCCAATCTATCGCTGCCGTTGCTGTGACGAGCGAGCGAGGGCGGGATGAGGATGTCCTTTTCGTTGAGCAGGCTCCTTAGCTCCGCGATTTCTTGCTCTGCTCGGTCGAGGTCCATCTTAAGGCCACCGAGCCCCTTCTCGACTTGCCACTTTTGCTCCAGCGCTTCCTCGGCTCGCCGCCGCAAGACGTTGATTTCGGCTCGCAGGTTAGAGATCTCCCTCTGGAAACCGGCTTTCTGCGGAGATTGGGTAAGAAGTCTATCGCGCTCCGTCTCGAGAACTCGGATCTTCTTTTCATTTTCTCGGTTCTGGTGTTCCTGTCTCTCCAGGAGGTTCTTCAGAGCCCTATGCAGAGCATCTCGTTGCTCCTCGACATCCTTCAGTCGCTCCGATAGTTGATCTCGAGATTCAGTCGGGGTTGGCACCTTGACTGTTTTAGACCTCATTAGACCGGAGGGCGGTCGCTGAAGCTTGAAGGATGACGGCGGGCCGGTGAGAGAGTTGGAACGAGACAACCGGGATCCAGCAAATCCATTTTCCTCTGAAATCGTGTCCATCGAATTGGCCTGCATCTGCTTTAGCGACGTGTTCTCAACTTTAAGCGTCTGAAGCTCCTGCTGCAACTTCGACGATTCATAGTTCATCTTCTCAAGTTCTGTAGCTTGTGCTTCGAGACCCTCCACACGCGCCCGGAGGCTAGGAACGACCTCATCGCGAAGGTTGTCGCGCTCGTTGGACGCATTCTGAAGCTCATCCTTAAGCGCTGTAAGCAAGTCCTCGAAATTATCCTTGACCTGGCGTTCCTCGGTAAGCTTGCGCCGCAGGGTCTCACACGTGCTTTCCAATTCCTTAATGCGTCCGCTAGCATCGACGTTGTTAATTTTCTCGAGGTCGATCTGTGATGCTCTTTCCGAGAGCTCCTTGATTTGCTCGTCGAGCTCTGATCTCCTGGACCTCTCATCCTGGAGCTTGTTGGTCAACTCAAGCCTGATCTGGGCCTTCTCCTGCTCCGACCTCCTCTGGATCTTCTCGATCTCTTCCCTTGACTGATCATATTCACTCAATTTGGCCGAGCTATATCCCGAATCCGAGAAGTAGTCGCTGGTCCTCTTGTTTGCTGTTGTTGTGGGATTATCCCTCTCTGCTTGCAATCTGTCAACTAAATCTTCTAGGTCCATCTCGCGCCGAATTGACGCAGCCAATTCGGCCGAGATGGCCTTTAGCTCATCTTCCATCTCTTCGATTTGATGGTGAGGCGAATACGTGGCAGTTTCTGGCGTTGCCAAGTACGACTCGCAATATTCTCTAGAACTGGGTGATCCGAATGCCGCCTTGGGGGCGTCAAGTAGTGATTGTGGTCCAACTGTTGTGACTGGGGATGCATCGGTAACACTGGTTGTCTTTGAGAAGTGGAAAGGCGATGGAAGAGGCGAAAACCCTTTGTCCGAGGCCTCTGTGTTAGAAGGCGAGTTCCAGCCAAAGAAGTTTCCTAGCTTTGATGAGTTTGGTGATTTAGGCAACGGTTTGTCTGTGTTTGGAGTATTAACTTCGTAGTTGTCAGATAATGAATCGGCTGGTTTGAGATTCAGTTGTGGTGGTTGTGTCTTCCGGGTGATATGCAACGACATAGTATTAGAATTAGAATTACTATTATCGGACGAATCTGAGTTATATCCGTCGAAAATGTGCTCGCTCAGTGGATCCTCCTCTTCGTCGCTGAAAAGATCGTCATAGGCGGACTGTTCCTGCTCCTGGTGTTGCGACAGGTCGGTGGTGTGGTGTGTTTGAGGTGCGTCAGGGTTGTCAGCCCGAGAACTTGGACGTTTGACCTCACCCGCTAGGACAGCCGGGATGGAGTCGGCAGAAGCCAGAGGATGACGAGTTGCAGTCGCGGCAGTTTTTCTGGTTAAAATCGCGAATTAATTAGCATATACTGAATTTAGATGATTCGCGTTGGATTGTATATTAATCCATGGATGAGACGCTGACTCACTCTTTGCCGCCCTGGATCAATACAAAATCATCAGGCGATTCCAATCCAGGTGTAGAGACCGGAGGGCGAGGAAACTCGTACACGGTAGGGCTATCCACCGAGCAGGATCGAGAAAACCGTTGATCCGGCCTGGCCAAGCCGCTTGTGAGAGCTAGATATTCTCCAGAAGAATATCTAGTAGTAATTGGCGACGCGGTCGACGATACTGGCTTCCGTCGAATAGACCTGGGGGGCGGCGATATAGCAGCTGAGCTGTCGATGACAAGTCCTCTCGTGTTTCTTGAGACCGGCGACTCGGGAACTGGTTCTAAGGCATGCGATTGGTCTGGAAGGGAAGGAAACGGCTGCTGCTGAGGGAAAGACAGATCGGATGAGGCATGGGAAGTCTCAGAGTTGGCCGTGGAGGGCCGGTGCGGGTGGTCTTGCAGGCTCTGGTTCGGCATAGACATGGTGCTTGATCTACTCCCTTGTCTTCTTCTTATCACTCATGACTAGTCGACTAGGTAGTCGGAATGTGTGGAGAGGCTACAACCCAGGCCAAGAGATTATTGACTCGGTCTCCCAGACGAGGTGGTAATGTTTCACTGGCAGTAGAGAAAGGCAACTTGGACAACCTAACAAAACCTAGGATGTCGACAACCAAGAAAAGAGAGAGTAGAGAAAGAACGAAAAGCACCAGAACTCGTCTAGGCTGGGGTGTGGGATGTGTCGAAAGGGGTATGGCGGCTCAGACTACGACTAGGTAGCGTCGCAATCGGTCTTTTACACCATTATTAGGCCATTTAAAGGATCAAGGATGTTGGAAGCACTGGCAGCTATGTGGCTCCTACACAGAGTCCTCTAAGGTCCTGCAGGCGCTCGAAAGTTGACAGACATTGCTGTAGCGCGTAAGCTTCCCCAGTCCTTCCCAGTCCTTCCCTTGGTTGGCCCTGGATCGTTCTCTTTTGGTCCGTATGGCTCGAAGCACGCGATTCTACTGGCTGCTCATTATCTTGGACCCCTGCCTATCTGCCAACCACTCAGCAGCATTCCGCGTTGAAGACCCTGTCGCGTCCCTTTTTGGATATGCGTAATTTTAATCCCCCTGCCGGCACCTGGGCAGCTGGGGCAGCGAACAAGATGGTTTGTAGGCGCTCTTGCGCGCATTTGGCTAAGAGGGAGGGCCGAACTGGGTAAATTGGCGAATTATTTTTGTTCACGCCTTCGCCAAGTACCCAGATCCTGCTGCGTGTTCTCCTGCATATTCTCCTGCATACTGCAGGTACCAACTGCAAGCCAACGGCATTTAGGTAAATGATCGTCGCCGCCCCGCGAGGTGTTTGGTTCGCTTAGAGGTATGTGTGCCGTACATAGAAGGCAAGATGGCAGGCAATCTCAACTTCGCGATGTCGACTTTCCCTTTTCGAGACAGCCAGATAGAGAAAGATCGATCTCAATTATCCCATTGCCCGATCCACAGTAGCGCCTCAGGCGATTAACGGCAATTGAGGGTCAATTGAGACCTCAGGTATGTATTATGTGAGACTTGACTCTGCATTGTGTCATTATTACAGATAATATAAAATCGCATAGCGCGCGGTAAGGTATGCCGTTGAAAAAGAACCAAGACTAATTACTACGACGAGAGTTACCGAAGCCACATGGTCAGGGGTCCACGAGGCTCTGTGAATACGGTGCAAATAAGAATCAAGAAATCCGACCTAGACGGCGTGTAAGCATTGACCCTGATCAGGTCTGACCAGAGGCTAGAAGTTGATAGATGCTTGGAATTCTTTTATTAGCTCGAGCCTCAAAGATTAACGGCCCGCCGTACGACGTCGAACATATTGCACATTATTATCCATGAATGTGCTGGCGGATTTCACGAAGTCGACTTGGTTGTCAGGTTGTTTCAATTCTCGGAACACCCGACATTTTTACAAACATCACGATATCGATCACTTGCATACTTAGTGATCCTTGGTGTTTCATGGTAGCAAGCCTTCAACACATAGTTCAGAACGTCTTCTACCTCTTTAGGGGGTCGTCAGCGGGTTGGCGCTGTAGATCAGGGGACCCTCCCAACTCCGCGATTAATTGCTTGATTAACTGTCAGCACTTACTTTGTACCTAGTTAATCCTTGTGCGCATCGGTGGGACATTTCTCTAATGTAAGATAAATGACCGAAGCTAGATTCATGGTCGCTCAAGTCAGCATGAATAGACGATGGCCAGTAATCAAATATGTACGAAAAATCGAAGAATCGTTATGACGAATCAAGATTCTATTAAAACATAAGGGATGACGATTTGAATGTAGGATGATTTAAATATGGCGTAACTAAATCGCGTGACAAAATCCGACTGGATAAAAATAGCTAGCGTCAGGGACCATCCACAGAATTGAAGACAGTACGTACCGATTGTTTCAGGACCGGATTGGCTAGAAGCTCTTATTGGTCATCCCATAAACGCAGAGAAACATTTCGCGATCCTGATTCCTGGAGGCTAAGTGGACATCATTGGAAGTTGGTTAATCTTGATCGTATGTCATGTGAGACATCCTGAAATAACTTCAGGGTATTCCATTTCCCCTTTATCCCACTTTCAAATAACAGCATGCTGGACGACGACGGTAGACGACAGTAGAGGAATTAAATGATATACAGCTATAAAGCTATGCAGCGGAAACTTCGCCTACAATTCCAGCCTCCAAAGTCCCAAGGACCTATCTTGATTAAGAAATATTTCCGTATGAAGGTCGATGCTTGAAGGCCGAGAACAATATGGAGTCCCCCGGTTGAACTGCAGGGAATGGAGGCTCAAGCAGGGAGCCTAGTCTATCGCCTGCCTTGTCAGTTATCCTGGTAAGGAACCATCAAGGCACGTGGATGGAAGCACAGCCTTCTTGTTAATACAAGATGGTGCGTTTAGAACTTTGATGAATTGAGGTCCGAAGTTGTTAAGATGTCCTAAAGATATCGACAGCAAGTTGATCTTTCATAGGGTTTAAGGCTCACTGCGATCTCTTTCGATATATGGGTGCGATATATCTGATGATGTGTCATTGTCTAGGTATGGCAAGCGCATAAGTGCATTGCTTGTAAGATACGAAGGAGAAATCTAGTATGATCTCAGCCCTATTGAAAAGACAATAAGCAGCCAAATAGGAGAAACAACTCCCATCTACCCCTTTTAGCGATTAGTCAGGGGATTAGGGCCAGAGCGACCGGCACAACGTCGGAGCTCCGTGCTTACCCTCTCTTGCGCTACCGATATATACGCCAATTTTTGAACAAATCATCACAGCCCGGTTAGCTCAATCGGTAGAGGTTAGTAGTCATCAATCATCTGATTTGATCACTTCATCACATACTAACATCTTCAATAGCGTGAGACTCTTAATCTCAAGGTTGCGGGTTCGACCCCCGCATCGGGCTCAATTCCCGATGCATCTCTTCTAAAGAGATATTTCGAACCATATTTTTTTTCGATTCGTTTTTTTACTATATTTCTAAAGCTCTCTTTTGGTAGTAAGAATATCTCAGCGTAATGGGACACTAAGGTAAACTGCTCATCGTGACCTACGATCTTGTGCCCTTGCTTCGGACGGGTTGACCAACACCAACAACTTGGTACTTCCCTAGTGGGCGCTATCGGCAAGTTCGGAAAGAGATCCTCAGCCCATTGTTGTACGAGCGACACGCCCGGGCTTTATTGTCAGGGACGATACTGATGCCTTACTTCGGAAGAGCCTCGCCGGGTTCTCTGTTTCATGTCGGCGATCCAGCAAGACATGGCCCCTGATGTTTCCCGGTTTCGTCATCGGCTACCAGCAGATGGGTGCTGATACGAGAGGGCATCTTCCGAATATTACTAAGAGTCAATGATCCGGTGGCTTTTTGCATATAATATGCAGCAAGCCATCCAGCCATCTATCCGTCCAGCTATGCGCCCATTTCTAAAAGGTACGTAGTATGGGAGTTTTTGGGTGCCTATCCGGTCTGGTAGTCTCGGTATTTGACCTACGTTTGTGCATAAGATAGTCCAAGGATTCTATGAAGTGATATTATGTATGGCAAATGCTATATCTATCAGCTGCTGATTAAATAGGTATGTACGAGTTAGTAATGGCTCATGCTCTTCGTTATGATGCTGCGTCCCCAAACGCCGTTGCCATGCAACTCTCAAGAACTTTTCAAAACACGCTGTTCCTGCTCCATTTATTAGCGGCCCTTATCCTCTTTCCGAAGAAGTAGAAGACGTAAGGCACCGGCATAAGCAAGCACGCAAACCCCGCGAATATGCTCGACCCGGGCCCGACTCCGATGTTATGATAAAGGGGCGTGACGACGAGGGGGAAGGCGGCCGCAAAGCAGCTTCGCATAAACGTATTCGCAGCCACAGCGCTCGCTGCATACATCTGAAATGTGTCGACGAGATAGTTGAGCGCGGCCTGGAAGATCGTATTGAAGCCGCATCCGGAAAGGTATAACCCGATGACAGGGACAATCCAATGCGCAACAGCCGGGTCCGCTGTCCAGCCGGTAATGAATTGGCCCGTCGCGAAAAGCACGGATCCTAACATCATCGGAGGTAGTCTCTTCTCGGGAACAGGCTTATCACCGACTGCATGGTAGGCCTTATTGTAATAGAGCTGGTTGGACATATTTATGCCTGCGCCGGTAAGCGAGCCGAGGAGGAGAGCTAAAAAGGGTAGCTCGGCTGACAATATTGACCATCCTCTGACTTCTCCGAATATGATGGGAACTGCTCCGAGTTGCATGTAGAGGATGCCGTAGCAAAAACTGGCATATAGAGCGATCAAGGAGCAGATAGGTGTACAGAGCAACTGGATGGGACGGACGAGAAACTTCCTCGAGAGCTCCATAATGCTTACATCCCATTCCTCGAACTTCGCGTGGAGTGCCCAGTTACCTGTCTCGAACCTCAGTCGGCGCGCCTTAGTAACAAGAAGTCTGGGCGGATATGTCTCGTCGATGAAGATAACAGCGAAGAATAGAACAAGGGACTGTATCATCCCGGTCGTGTATTCGGTCCAGCGCCAACCGTAATTTGGCTGTGCCACGACGGCGGCTGATACGATAGGGCCTACGGTAGGTCCGCCAACAACAGCCATCGCATATCCCGCCATTGCAATACCTCGATAAGCCGGCGTGAACAGGTCTCCAAGTACACCACCGGTATTCGTGACCGGCGCCGAGGCGAAGATGGCGCCCCAAAACCGCATCAGCATGAGAGTCTGAAAGTCCTTGGCAGTCGCGGCTCCGAACGAGAAGCATATGGAGATGAACATGGGCGTGAGTACCGCCACACGTCTTCCATAAACTTCTGACAGCGGTGCCCAAAGCAGGGGTCCTATGCCGAAGCCAAGGAGGAAGAGAGTTGTGCCTAGCGTGGCGACTTGCTCGCCGACGTGGAACTGTTCGGCGATCTGCGCCGTGCCTGCGGAATAGGATGAGGAGGCCCAGGTGGCGGTCATAGTGACTAAGCCGTAGAGGAGCGTGGTCGCCACTTTCTTATGTCGCGGCCAGTTTACCGGGCGGTAGGGATCATCCGGCCCATCGAAGTCGACGAGACAGTCTTGGCCTGTTTTGACCTTCGCGAGAGGGTGGCTGAATGGTGGAATAGTTGGCCTGGAGCGCACCCGTGATAGTACGTTATCCCGACGGGAGACCGTTCGTGAAAGGGATCTTGAGGGTCCATTTAGATCATCCCGACCGGTTGTGCGTACCTGCGACGGACGCTGATCGAGAGTACATGGCCGATGGCCGTCGTGATACTTTTCCGTCTGGGGGCATTCGCAATCAGACAACCCCCAGTCGGGTCCGGTAGCAGGGGAATCAGCATCTGGGACTGATGATCGGCCACGAGAGTGTTCAGAATCGTCCTCGTCTTTACTACTAGACATTATCGCCCTTTCTAAAATAACCAAAAGAATTCATAGGTAAATTCGTGTTTGGACTACTAGGTATGTAAAGAGCAATCACGAGTTCATATATAACTTACATCATACATTTTTAATCTTTTTTATGGAATAGGCCGAAGAGCCGAATTTAGTTGATCAATGTTCCGATTCGGACTCTGATGACGTATTGCGTTGCCAGAACCTACTGGTAGGTATGTACCTACCGCCTTCCAAATATTTTAACACGGGATTTTGATTAGTGAATTCACGCCAAAATAAAAGTTCCTACTTTGAAGTAGGCGTTGTCCTCAAGAGATAAATACAATCACGGAATAATGCACCCCTGATCATTCCATAAGTGGGTATTGCCTTTCTGCAGAAGCAGCACAGGCAGGGAGTCGAGATCACGCAACGACAAAAGCATCTGAGGAAATTCTAGGCCTTACCCCCCCCCCCGGCCCCGCTCCGGCTACGACGGCTACCGAGAACACCGGGTATCTCCGAACACTGTACAACTTCTATGTATAAATCATCACAGAATCCCATTCTATCTATTCCCCCCCTTTGGCATGTAATGATATACGAAAAGTGGCATTCAATTGCTGTTACGTGAATTTCTATGTATCAGATTGGAAGGATCACAAATTCCATGAAGATAATTCTCTCATCAGGTCTCATGAGAAGCTAAACGGGAAGGAGAAACAGCCGATGTTTGAACGACGGCTTATGTTCAATCTGAATTGCTTATACACATTAGCCTGGGATATTTACCTATCTATATGCTTAATACCTATTGAGCTACTGTTAATGGCCAACTACCTACTAACGATCAAATAGGCATCATCATAACTTGACGTTGAACCTGCCCCTTATCCTCTCGCCGAACACATAGAAAATGACAGGTATCGGGATGAGTGCAAGTGAGATGAACCCGAGCAAGCTGTTGCCCCATCCAAGGCCTAGAGCGTTGTACATCTCGAGACCACCCAGGGGGAGAAGCGCACCTAGCAAGGACCGAAGGACGGTCATTGCCGCTGTGACAGATGCTGCATAGCGGAGATACGTATCGACAAGGTAGTTCTGTATGCAAAACTGTGTGGCTTGTAAGCGCTAGATACCTAGAATCCAAGGGATATCCGGATCGCAAGACCGTGAGGCTTACCATTACGCCCATTAATCCGGCGCTGAAAATGAGAACGCCAATCATAGGGACAATCCAGTGCACTGCGTACTGGGTAGTCCAGCCGTATATGAACAAGCCGATGGGGAGTGTGAGGCCGCAGGGAATCGTAAGGGCGGGTACAAGACGAGCTTCGGGTTTATGCGCGATGCCCTTCGCCTGGTTTCGTTTGACCATCCAATCTACGAGCTGTCCGAAGCATACAACGCCAACTATGAAACCTATTCCGGATGGGAGGAATGTTAGGCCGTTGTCGCCCTCGCTGAAGCCGTACTGATCCGTAAACACGAACGAAAAGGTAGTAATGAGAAGATATAGGATTCCGTAAGCTATCGCGACATATAACGACATCAGTGTGACGATCGGCGTTAATACTAGGAGTTTTAGCGGGCGAACTATGGCTACTTTGAATTTATCTATAGGGCTGAGTCTGTCTGAAAGCTTGCTGCATAAGTTTGTGTTGCCTGTCTCCTTGCGGAGCCTCTGAGTCTTGCGTTCGAGAAGGACAGGGGCGAAAGTTTCTTTGAGGAAGATGACGGAAACAGGGATGAATATTCCGGCCTATTCACGTCAGTTTGTATACGGTTTAACAAACGGCGCACGGGGTCTAGTAACATACAAGAATTACCATCAGCCAGTACACCCACCTCCAGCCAGCGGCCTGGATCAAGTAACCACCAGCGATGGGCCCAATACAAGGGCCCAAGAGGGGGCCTAATGACCAAAGCGACATGGCTCTGCCACGTTTCTCAATTGGCATTATATCTGCGATTGTACCACTTCCGATGGTGATGGGAATAGATCCGGCAAGGCCCATGAGTAATCGGAATGCCATTAACATTCCGATGCTGTTGGAAAGAGCGGCGCCGACGGTGAAGAGGACGAAAACTATGTTACCGACCACGTAAAGGGGTTGGCGGCCGACGATTTCGCTTAGCGGAGCTACTAGTAGAGGACCGAAAGCAAAACCTAGGATATATATCGAGAGAAGGAAGGTGGCTACGGTAGATGATGTTGAATGGAATTCGACCATAATACCAGGAATACCGGGGGCAAACATCGAAGAACCTAAGGGGCTGTGGAAAGTTAATATGAACGAGCGATAGAACTTTAGGCATATGAAATGGATAGGACTCACGTCACAATGGTGATGATTGATATGATACTGATATTGATCCATTTCTTACTGTCGGGCCAGGTCATCGGATTTTCTGGATCGTTCGGTCCATCCCAGTCGACGATATTCGGATCTTTCTCATCAGCAGCAAGTTCGCGACTGTTAGATCCCTCCTCAACACCCCTTTCCGAATCTGGTTCCATGGTCGAAGAATCTAGATTGGGAATTGTCGTAGTTGTCTCGACAGACTCGTTCTCCGTCTTTTCCGGATCCATTCTCAGTAGGCCGGCTGGCTGGAGTATATTGTTTTCCCCAGGACTTTGGAACGATCGACTAGCCTAAGGAGACGATACTACATCAAGGGTAACATGGGCTATAATATGCTAGTTAAATATAAGATATATACTGCCATATCCGTGAAGTCATCAAAGGATTAACGAGAAGTCCATCTGGGGATGCTCGGAAGTGACTGGAACTGACATGGGCTATTGGAAGTATTATGCAGCCAGCCTTAACCATCGAACGGTCTTCGGGGGTCAACTGCGTTGTGAATCCCGTACTTGACACTTCGTTCCCGGAGCCAACTGACATAAAACCTGGCTACCCTTGGGCGATCCACCCTTTCAGTACAATAGCCATTGCCGAAGCTACCTAATGTATGATGGTATTTAATCCACGCCTCTTTCTTTAGCTGTTGTAAATATCGGCATACATCCACCTGTACCTTTCCTACGTCTCATAAATGAGTTTTTTCTATGCTTCACTGAGCGAATCGCAACTCTACTATGCTAGCTTCAGAAATCGTGATTACTCGGTACCGCATTACCATTGGCTCGCTTTGGGCAGGCGGTGCAGCTGCGGCTACTCCCGTCTATCCATTTTACTCGGGGCCACACTTAGAGCGTTTAGGCAGTTGGATGTCCAGATTGGGAAACATATTTGAAAGAGGGCATCAGCCAACTCCTTAGGTTTTGATCTTACTTATTTTCCGAAACTTTAACTTATTCCTTATAGTAAGTTACGTAACTCATCTCTATACTACCTTGGCTATAGAAAGTGCACTGCGGTAATAAAGGGTTGGTTTAGCATTCGCGAGCAGGTTTTAATGGAGGCAGAACTCAAAAGATGAGGAATATAAGATGATATAAGGTTTAAAGATATATTTATGTGGTAAATACTTTAATAGAACAGTCAATAGCTCTCGTATAAGCAAACGAAATTATGGAAATTGCGCATTCCATCGAATATTTGATGTGGAAAGTCAAGACCATCTCCGCCAACTTATTGGTATAAATAGGAAGAAGGCCACCTACAATATTCTCCTATTCACCAACTTGAATGTCCATCACTAAAACACTCCTAAGGCATTGGGCATAGCTCCGGAAGGACTTTCCTATCCCCCCTCATCGTGGAAGGCCTGGACATGGATTGAGGCTAATGGACCACCGTCGACGTTTTCCCCGAGATATTTGAATTCTGGAAAAGATGCTGGGGTAATGTTACTAGCTTCCAGAATATCTTGGACACGTCACATACGACGCGATGATGACAGTGACCTGTAAGTTTTCGAAGAGATCGTTACTCATACCAGGACATACGACATACAAGGCACACGAATGGGCAGAAATCTACTACAAGACATTTCCGATTGCAGATTGGAGATTCCCTGCAAAGATAATGTCAGACCGCGACCCGAAGTTTATGTCGGGATTTTGGCAAACTATGTGGAGAAGGCATGGAACAGCGCTTGGAGTGTCGACAGCGAGCCATTCACGGACGGATGGGCAAAGTGAAAGACGAAACCAGGGCGTCGAGATCGCTCTCCGTTACCACATAGTGTCGAGGCCAGACGTGCCATGGATAAGGGGTAGGCTCCTGAGGAACGGCAATGACCACTTTTGTATGGCCCCCTACATTTGGTGCTTCTACTGCGGAATTCCTCAGGCATGGTGCATTGGGTGGCAAAAGCAGAACTCGCTCAAGATGCCAAGCGAAACATGAGAGCTCTGTTATTGCGCGCGAACAGAGGACATGGAATCGCTTAGCCCGGATGCTCACTGGAGCGCAAACGAATCCCATCACAACCTCGCAACGTTCTCCCGACAACCGTTCGGCAGATACTAAACATTCGACCGCGAGAAGTTGCCCGAGCAGGGCATGTACATGGTCGGCAACGCGGGCGACATAGAATCGCGCTCGCAGAACCACCGCCTGAGCTCCAACCTGAGGAGGTTCCCGAACCCTGGGGACTTCTGGTTCACTGCCTCGAGTACGAGAAGCTGCGGGCGAAAGAGACGATAATCCCCATTTGCAAGACGGAGGAGCTTGAGCACATAAACCTCGCCGAGATACTCGGGATAGTGGTGGCCGGGTCTCATGTCTCCGTGGGCGGCTTAAACGTAAAGCAGCCCGGGGCGAGGCAAGAGGACAGGCCTTAACCGGGGGCGTTCGAGTCCGTCGTAACTTGAACCAATAAGATCCCCTTCACATGATTAGTTAAGACTGTCATCCACGCCTCAATTCACGCCAACGGATCCAATCCAATCAGCCGTTCCCTGACTGAAGTTTGTATCGATAAGTGGTAGCATATGCTCAATCGAATGGGAACTAAACTCGTCATGAGCAGAGTCAGATGATAGGAACACATACAGTAGCCAGCGATAACATAATCTCTTCATATACATGACAATGGCGCCATCACGAGGCAGAACTAAAGGACTAGGAAACATCGACGTTGTTGCGCAAGGAACTCTAAACTGCTCCCTGCCAAGGAATACGGTATGACTCCGGAGGAAGAAAATCTTGTGTTCGTCGCCAATTTTCTTAAGAATCCTGAGTTTCGCTCCCTTAGACACACACGAAACATCTCAGACGAAGTTATTTCGGATTTATCTTTCCAAGCAAGGCTTGTGAGGCCACCACCAATACATACCGAGACCTCGGCTCGCCGTCATACACGTGCTACATCAAGGGATCTGGAACAGCAACATAACCCAGAGTGGGTTGTTGATGACTTTCGATTCCGGAAGGACTTTGATCGGGCAACTCAGTATCTGCAAACTCTACAGGACCAGCAACCTACTATTTCCCTGCCCCCTGTGTTGGAAACCCCCTTTTCACGTTTCTCAAGCCGAGTTGGCCGTTTTGTTCGAACTCTCAGCCAAGGGGAACTGGAAACGGAGCAGAGCTACCACTTGATAGACGTTGAACAACGTCTATCAAGATAACCTTCCCTTATCTAACGCCTGAGGGCCAATCTGTCAACAGATCCTTCTAGAGCCACCTAGGAACATCGCGATCTCTTCACAGGCCGAACTCCAATCCTCCTGGGCTACCAACCAGCTCTGGGAAGACCTCTAGCTACCAGCTCACACAGACAAGACTTCCGACAGCTACTCTTGATGAGAGCAAATTCAATTGAGGCCTCGCCTTCTGGCAGAAGCACGCCCTACCACCCGCAAACAGACGGACAGTCGGAGAGAAGAGACCTTTGGCTTGGCATACTAAGGAGCTTCAAACTCCGATCTCTGCGCTATCCTCGCGCCCGGACCCGGGTGCTTCATCAACCTAGGCAGATATGCCTCCACGATGGCTCATCTACTACTCAGCAGATAAAAGAGAAAGACACTTGGGATGTTAGGAGCTCCGGGCGAGCATTCCGCGGGAAGATGGCTGCGGCAGACATTCATTACATTTGCCGCACGCCGATCCAGTGGGTATTGGATGACATGTGGGATTTCTCTAGTTGGAAGGCATAGTCTGCATACCTATATATACTTTCGAAGTAAAGTGCTAGGTTAATGTGTACTGTTAATATTCACGGATTTTGTGGTCAGTTGAAGAATCGTTGATGTATCTCTTGACATTAACAGCGCATTGTTTGCGGATCTAAATCACACCGCGAGCTTACTCATTCCCATATGAATATCCTCCGATGACTCCGTCTCAAACTCCACCTCATCCTGCTGAATATCATTGACGCGAAACGTCTCCGGGTTTCTCAAGGGCGTCCACTTCTCCTCCTCGCTGACCTTGTACGACTTGACCCGTTGAATCGCCACCCGCTCGTCGGGGAATCTGACGTACTGCGCGTCGAAGCGAACACGGTGTTTCGAACTCAGGTCCCAGCTTCCACCACGATACTCCTCGAACATCGCCGCGTCAAGTTCGAAGTCGTACTTCTGCTCTTCCGCGTTCCACCGGGGCCGGAAATTCGGGTGCATCAAGCCGTCGTCCCGGATGTAACTCAGGAACCCGTCATCGATGTGGTCGCGCACCTCTTCCAGAAACCGCGATATGCTGCACAAGCGTCTGTAGTTGCCGCTATCCACATGGATAAAGTGGCTCTGCGAGCCACTAGTAGTAGGCTGCTCCACGGCGCGCAGACGACATCGTCTGTAGGGCGGGCGAAACCGCGCGGACGTAAGGACGATGGCGCCGGGCGCGGGCAGGATGCAAGTAATAGTCCTGAGGTGAAAGTGCTGGCAGAAGGCCTCGGCGAAGTAGGAGCCGTCGCGGAGGGTGTGCACGTCGACCGCCAAGTGCTTGAGGGCCCGGGGGAAGTCACCCCACTTATAGTCGTCGGGGCCGATCGGCGGCCGGCACCGCGAGTAGTACATGATGTCCAGGTCCGGGTCGAAGGCGCGGAACGGCACGGGGCACCCGGCCACGAGCGAGTGCCGGAACCGCGTGCGCGCGATGGCGAACCCGCGCGACTCGCGGCACACGTGCATGAGCACGGGAAAATCCGTGTCGACGAGGAACGGCTCGAGGAATTTCCGAGGGGAGCGCGGCGGCCGGATGAATGCGTCCGGCGGTGCTTCTTCTTGTAACGGCCATGGGATGCATATCTCCTGCTTCTTGTCTGGAAGCACAAGTTCCCAGATCATGATGCGTAGCTCGAAGGGTAGGTCGCTGAATGACATCTTGAAGATGGTTCGATTTCTCTTCCTCCCCGGGAGGGTTACCGGTTGGAGAACGGTGAATTGAAAGAATGTGGTTTAGTAGTGGAGTAGGCCTAGATAGGTACCTAGGTATGGAGAATATGAGCTTGTGGTGAATGGCAAGAAAGATTAGCGGTGGGAATGTAAATTTAAGTACTTGTCTGTGCAATGGGGCTGCAGAGTTTTTGCTTTTGCGCCTCTTCAGTTGTGATACGAGTCACATGATTAGTACTCATGGTCACACATTGAATAAGTAGTATCATAAGGAAGGTAGGTACAGTTATTTATGCATTGCAGCTGAAGGATTATAGACAATGGCGTTTAATAGATAGGATGCTCAGCCTACTACTAAACACTGTACTGGAATAGAGACATACAGTGTGTACTACATACGATAGTCCGTGATCCATCTGATAAGATAAAAAAATTATACATCGCTTCAACTCTAAGAAGAGCTTTGACCCCCTTATTAAGGATACACATATACTATGACGTAGTGTATAGGTAGCAGGTAGTATAGTGTAAATTGTGAATAGGGAGCAATGGGGGCACATTGTCCCTAACCATTAGTTTTATGCTGTAATCAACCCCAAGTCCTGTAATCTAAGGCCTAACCGGAACGCCAGGCAATGCATCCCGAAAACCACATCTCATAAGCACCAAAACTGTACCTAGGACGACCCCTTTTCTCGCAGCGTCTGTTTTCGAGTATCTTCTAGCTCTTTACGGACGTAATCGTTGAATTCGTCGGGGTTGTCGAGGTATAAGTGGTGCCCGGCCTTACTAACGATGACAACCTTCGCACTCCCGTTGTCATTTCGTTTCTCTTCCTCGGTGCCGTTTAATAATATGTTCAGTTTGGCCTGCTTGAGCTTCTCTTCAGCTGCTAGACCGCCCGCTACGTCCATCCAGTCGTTCTCGCCGTACATGAAGACGATCGGGTATCCCTGCTCCTTTACGGCAGGGGAGGACTCTGTTGTGGGGGTGATGACTTGTCTACCCACGCGCTGGATTCTATTGATGATGGGACTCCTAGCATGTGCGCCTGGAGCGAGGAGATACGGTAACGCATATTCACCGCTGCCCCTCTGCTTGAAGATCGAGTATGCATAATCGTGAAGCGTGTCTTTTTCCTCTGGTGTCAGATGATTAAATCGGCGAGAGGTCCAGCCCGAAGCGACTCGTGGTCCTAATGGTCCTGCTAGTCGAATAATGCTGAATGGTGACACGTTAGCATCCCATAACCAGACTAACCACGGAGGATATGGTCGCTTCTTCGGAGCATTGGCGTCTGGTTCTTGTCCTTTATTGTTTCCGTTAAGAGCCCTATTTCCATGTCCCTCGGTTGTTGTTTGTTGGTCGGCGGAGAATTCATCTTGGAACGTCGATTCCGTAGGCTCTGGCATGTCAGCGTTGACAGCGTAGGGATCCTCGGGTATCCCGACTGGAGAAGCGAGAATAAGTTTGTTTATGTGACCTGGATATTTGAGCGCATAAGATACCCCCAAGTATCCACCTAGCGAATGGCCAAGAAGAGTAAACTTCTCAATTTTTCGAATCTTCCGCCATTCCTCTAGGGCATCTATGAACCAGTTCTCTGCTTCTGTGATCTTCGCCGCCTGATCTTTTGCGCAGATCCTGAATGGTGGCCTGCTGGAGTTACCCATTCCTAGCCAATCCAAGGCATAGAGTTTCCAGCCCTGAGAGCGACTTAGGCTCTCGAAGTTCTTGTAATAAAATCCCAGTCCGGCCCCGTATCCATGGAGCATAACTAGTGTATCGTCAACTGGTTCTCCGACACGCTCCACAGAGAATTCGTTCAAGGCTCTATTCTTGCCCGACAAAGTGACCATCGTGGATTTCCATACTCTTGGTCCGTAGGGATCGATCTTCGTCGACGTTTCAGTCTGGCCGGGATGCTCTGCCGACGGCACATCCGCGCTAGAGCTTGTCGACAATGCGACGGCTTCTCGGAGATATGGGATGCATGATATCACGTTCCGTTCAGCTATGGTAGGGGAGACACTATTCCACTGCGATCTGGTCAGAATAAATCAAGTAAAGCGGCGGCTACTTTGATGACTAGATCCATGGCGAACGACAAGTAATGCGACAATACATACCCATTGGTATACGGCTTCCTTGTAACCTAGTGGGAACATTCCCGCACTAGGCGGTTTAGCAGCCGGTTTCCCGTCTTGCGATTGATCTCTGGCTCTCCTCGGGGCTAACATTGGTCGTCGTGATCGCGGTGGTTTCCCGATAGGTATACTAGATGGCACGGGAAGAGGTTCTTCGGTGGATGTGTTAGTCTTGTGTGAAGGATTGATGTTATCCGCGTGCTGTATTCGCGCAACAGTGGTGACAAGCTTCCTCGACTGGGCAAAGGCGGAAGTTGGATTCTTGAGCATACCGGAGAAGTGGCAAAGCCGGCCACGCCTTGTCTTATATGGGATTACGGGTTACGGGGGCAAAGTCCGAGACATCGGTAAGGAAGGCTGTGTAGGGCGATAGCGACTACAGTACTTTACTGTACCGTTCCACGTATCACCAGGCAGCCAAAAGCGAACGATGACACAATGAGTGCGGGAAGACCGATGGTCCGACTGCCACAATTCGCGCACGGTATTGTCATGCAGGAACAGGACCCTCTCTAACGGATCGAAATAAGGGTGGCTTAGTTCCTAATGTTCCTAACACCAGCCAATACAGAATACCGAATACGGAGGGTATTCTAGCGTTTTCTAATACCTCGCTAACTGGATTGGTTGATGATTGATCGAGTCAAGACTGACATGGTCTAGGGGATGAGAAAAGGGAAGCTTGGATGAATGTATGGCCCGAAACAATGGACCGGCCAGTTTAAACAGATCTCTCGGCTTTTACATCCTCCCGCCCCGACCCACCTAGCTGAGGTAAGCGACGTGTTACTAGGTACTACCTGCGTACCTGTCGAGTTGTACATCCTTCTTTTTTTATACCTAGGTATTGAGTATGGAATATTTCTTCGCTGTTTGTATAATTCATCATATGTAGTTATATTGCTAGTTATTCGCTGCAGAAGAAAACCCAAGCATCTCCTTTAAACACCAAAGAAATATTGAGAAGCGGGCTTCGTCTAGTTTTCTAACAGGGGTGGATTTCGCCCCTGTCTGGGTACATACCCCATGATGGACAAATCCGGGGTTACGAGTCACGATATCTTAACTCCGTAACGGAATTCTTCATTGTCAATATCTTCCGAACCCATGTCCATCCGACCGCTGCAAAGATATCGCTAATTTACAGCCTTCAAATCGATGTACGGTAATATTTATAGCTCACATCTGCACGCGTCATGCAGTTCTTTTTCTCGCCTAGTCCTAATTCGGGAAATAATATCTATCAAGCTGACACCACATTAACCTTCCGGTTTCTACGTATGTTGCCATCAAGACATTAGAATGGTGGCCTTTCCCGAGACCACTGGAGATATATCATTCACTTTGTTGTGTTACTTAGGTACTTATCAGATATTCAATCACTTATTTCTTTGTGTATCTTCTCTTGAGTTATTCAGCAACAACCCTTCTGCTTTTGGCTTTCTGTAGCCTTCTAACTTTGATTTCATCTTGTCCTCGAAGATTGGCAAGTCATCAGCTTTCTATTTCCGATTTCCATGAGCTCTCTGCCTATTCATCATTCCCGTGCTGGGGCTGCTCCTCATCGCAGGAATTAATGTGTAGGGCGGCCATATCGAGATAGATCGGTAAGATTTCACCCACGATCTCTTATCTTATCGAAAAAATAGGGAGTCGAAGATAGAGATGAATTCGTCGGTCTCTAGTCTCAACATATGTCTGTTCTAGCAAGATTCATCATCATCGGGTTTCGGCCCTCAATGACTACTCCAAGGCCGCAGAAGATAAGAAACACTCAGGTAAGCACTACCCTTTCCTCATGATAGCTCGCCGAGATTTGCTAGGATTCCGGGCCAAGAGCGCGAAGACTAGGCGGGGATACGGGAGATCCCGTGGAAACTATCCACTCAACTTGCGATCGTTGTTCGACCGGTGTGGATATCTCCATGTATCCCCCCACACACCCATAGTAGGCCCGTTGAAGAAGCGGGGCTTGAGGTGAGGAGACGACCATCGCGAACAAGATTTATTTTCAATTGAATTTTCCCGGAGATCCTGAACGAATGGGAAGTGGACCAACGTCAAAATTTAGACTAGAATGGCCATTATCCACGGAGATATCGGGCTCAACGAATGCCCATTCTCGTTCCGAGTCGGATATGAGGCGGACGAAGGAAATATCGATAGCGCCGGGAGACTTTCTTAACACTCCTTGAGAAATCGTCATCGTTTCAAGGCAGAATGATCTGAATATAGAAATTTCTGGGCTTGCTAATAGACTCAACCACCTCCGGAGGACTCATCAAAAGAGCATGGTTTTCTTACCCGGCTGAAATCCGCCAGGTAAGACGTCGGGATAGGCGACCTCACGACTACTCGAGTCTGTGGCAGGTTTGGTGGAACCTGACGTGGGAGACGTAGAGACGCTGCCCTTGTGGTTCTGAGATCCACGGTTGGTCGAAATATGAAAAACTGTGACAGGCTTGCGTGGGTCCATGATGAAATGAGCTGAATGACAAGTTGTAGAGGGAATTCTGAGCTTGGGGGTTTGAAGATACTTGGAATGCTAGCGCACAAGCAGGAAAGAAGAATCTGGGATATTGGGGATCTGTATGGGTTTAAATATGCCAAGTGAAGTCTTGATCGAACCATAGTTGGGTACACATTTAGATACGACTGTAAGACAAGACAAGATGAGATGAGACGATAAAATACCCGAACAACAAGACTAGACCGGTTCTGAATATAGCAGGTAGTACAGGCCAGGAAGATTTCGTTCTCGCAAAGATCGTCATCGCGATACGTCAGCATATATGCACCTTGAATGCAGATCGAGAGACCACTCGCTGTAGGACATAGGGCATCAGGATTCTTGCAACTATCACATCAAGCTTCAATGCTTTCGAACTACAGAAATCATGTGGTTTTCAACACATGGAGCCAAGATTCGGGCAGTCCCGTGTTGAATCAAATTTTCATCCAGTAGAAAACAAATGCTAGGTACGTCTTACTAAATATTATCCAACTTGTTGGCTAAAAGGAGCTTTTTTTTGTTAAAATCTAGGAGTTGATGCATTGTGATTGATGCATTATGGATTATGCATGTGGTGGTACCTAAGTACTTAGGCACTTGAAGCTATGACCAATTACTAGTATACTTACGTAAGCTCCCGCCCCTTCAACGTTGAAGCCAATGGTGGGGCCCTGCAGCTACTTGAACTGTACTCCTACTCTGACTCCAAAAAATAATAATGATGCACTCAATCGTTCACTTCATTACGCCGACATAGGGAATCCAACCTTCTACAAATACAACCATCCATGTTTCTTCTTCTTAGACTCTACTTCTAAATGCACCGATAACCTTGGAGTTACGTTGATGTGGGCTTATGTCCCAAGTTGCCCCATCTGATCCGTTTGTAGCCAGCACACCGAACGCCGAAACGCGAGAATCATGGCCGACAGTATCGACTCCATCGTCAAGGGCGCCCCTCAGCCCGGCCAGGAGATCAAATCTCCTCCCATGGGAACCAGCCCTATCGGCGTAGTTAAGCCCGGCGACCCTTTGAAGCACACGCCGAGTTCTCCTTCTATGATCTATCTCAACATGCTGATCCTCGAAGCCTCGCTACGCTCCCAGTACCTCGAACTCCGAGCCCGACGGCGCAAACACACTTTCTTCCTGAGTCTTCTATGCCTCTGGCTGGCGGGCTTCGGATATGCCCTGTTCTTTGCGCCTCGGGAAGATGGCAGCGGTGTCGGCGGATCGGTATACTGGGTGGTCGACATGACGGAGCAGGTGTGCTTCATAAGCGGCATCGTCACGGGCATATTAGTCTGGGCAACCGGCATATGGGAACGAGGCATTAGGTGGCCGCGACGTTGGTTTAGTATATGCAACAGAGGTTTACGCGGATTCAACTGCAAGTTGGTCGTTATTAAAAGATCATGGTGGGTTGAGCTTGTCTCGCTAATCGGCTTCTTCTTCACCTATGGCGCATTCTCTAACAGGGCCGGCCAATATCGTTTCGTCGAGCCTTCGATACTTCGCGAAGTCGATCGAGAGTTGAACCTCACCCGCAACGAGCACCCACAACTTCCGTTTGTCAGTACAGACGAAGAGAAGGGCGGGCATGAAGAGGATCTATCGCCCGGGGGGGACTACGTCAAACTCCTTTTATGGCCCAAGCCTTTTTCGCCTAACTTTCGGGAAAACTGGGAGCTCTACAGAAGCGAGTATTGGGAAAGAGAAAACGAGCGCAGGGCCTTATTGAGATCTAAATTGAAAGCGCGCGATAGACAACTTGCAAAGCAGCAGAATGGTTGGCTGTGGTGGTTGCCGGGACAGCCAAAAGTAGAGGACAAGCCACACCTGCACGTCTCGGGAGCAGGAGATGCGGAGAAAATGCAACATCACCGGCCTGCAGCGATCGGAAAAGAGGGCAAACGTACTAGGAGCGGCAGTATTCGGCGGGCTAGTAACTCAGCCGGATCGTCACGAAGCCCGACGCCTCCGATGGAGTCCGAGGAAGGTGGACGAAGTAGGAGAGGTAGCGTGGCCTCGCTTACTTCGGAGAAGAGACGGAAGAAACATCTTTCTACTGGCTCCAGACCGAAGAGGCCAGGTGCCGAGTCACGATCTGTTACACCGGAATTCACATCACCGCTTGCCAAGGAGAGCAGTATCGGTGATAGTGAGGCGGCGTAGCGGTTATCGAGAGGCTAGTGGATCATGTGTACTTGCTAGTCTATTTTGGTCCTTTAATTTATAGAAAAGTTTCTCATCTAAAAAGTTTACCCAAGTTTATGAAGAATGAGTGTGGCCGTCTTATGATACATTTCACTATTAGTGTATCTTCTCCTTACATCCAGAGCATACCGAGTACAAATCTTGCAAAGTCCATGGCCGAGTTTTCTACGAAGAAAACTAGAAGACCGGTTCATCAACTTCGTTATGATATGAAAGGCCTCGCAATTTATTCGTAGAAATTGTCTGGGTAGCGTTATCGAAGTCAGTAAAATTTTATGTATATTAGACGTACTTATATTACGTATTATGTAGGAAATATTAACACTCTCAGTGTCCTGTTGTTATGTACCTCAGTTATGTATGTAGGCACTTTAGAAATTGGAGCCCTAGGTAGGTAGATGCATCCATGATCCATAGGTAGGGCTGATATATTTTTGTAGAGGCAGCTACATAGGTTGCACGGCTATTCGATTAACGAGGGCAGCTACAGCCCTAGAGGTACCTGGTAGGTACTTCCAGGTATTGTCACCCCACACACACATAGAAGGAGCTGAGGAGGAGCTGGGGCAGGAGCTGCCTAAAATAAACTTATTAGCCCCACCCTAGTAGGTAACATCCCATTATCTCACCGGTGCGTTAGGTTCCTAGATGCTGCACAATTCACAATTCGCACCTCGAATCTTGTAGGCATTTCACTTCTCGACTACTTACTCGACTCCCTCTCGATTACCACATTCAACTTGGACAGTCATAAAATACCTGCTCTACCAGTTCAACATCCACATCACTCAGTTACTATTCATACGACAGTAATACTTGCCAACAGATCACGATCATCTTAGAACCGCAAGTAAAACCGAGCTCTCGGAGCAAGAGGAGGACCGCTAAGCCGCGGCGATGATGGACATTCCAACACCATCCCGACATGGCGTCTTTCCCGCTGCACCCTACTCCACCCGCCCGCCTAGCCCTCCTTCTATCATGATACCAGCACCCAATCTGCACCATACAAATGAGCATATCGCAGTCGTACCGAACTACGAAAAGGTCGATCCGGCCTCGCTTAGCGCAGATGACCTGAAGATCATCACACAGAATTACAAGGAACAGTTAGCTAAGGACTCGGCTGCCAATTGGACATATGAGAGCCGTCGCATTGCGCAACCGATCCTCGACTTCGTCTACCTCGGCCCCTCCAGTGTCGCCCGAGACCGCGAGTGGCTACGTAAGACTGGCATCACCATGTTGCTAGCCGCGCGAGACGCTAAAATGGCCGATATACGTCTTATGGCTACCGACAGAGTTGCTCAGGAACTCGGTATTCAGTCCGAGTATGTCGATGTCTCTGGGTACAACGAGCTGATTCGTGCTTTCCCATCCGTTGTTCGAACCATCAATAACCACATGCTGGATGTATTTCGTGGGCAACGTATAAATAATGCGAACATGCAAGTGGAGGACGGCAAAATGGTGATTCCCCAGGAAAAATTCCAAAGAGGGAAGGTCCTTGTCTTCTGCGAGACAGGAAACGACCGTTCAGCTGGCGTTGTCGTCGCTTACCTGATGTCCGTCTTCGGATTAAGCATGGTCGAAGCTTGCCAGTTTGTGAACTTCAAGCGCTTCTGTGTCAGCATAGCTGACGACCTCAAGTATGTCCTCCAATCTTACGAGGGCATTCTCTCCGCACAGCGCGTAGTGCACCAACATGAACTCAGCAGCATCACAAACCAAGATACCGGTGAATCGATGAAAACCAGGACAAAACGGCGCTTCGCCGACACAGTTGACCAAGATGAGGAGATGGGAGAAACCGACGATGGCATGGCTCTGGACTATGACCGCTTCATGGGCCGCCGATCATTTGTTCCCTTCGTCGACGTTAAGAATTGTCCTTCTGGATAGTGAACAGGCCCCGAGTAAGATTGGTAGAGACATCAGAGGAGTCACGTGGTGGTGGGTTTTGATAAAAGCATACGCGAGGCGAATAGGTTGAAGGGCAAGGTTCATATTGCATGCTTGACTCGATTCTGTTATCAAGTCACAACGGTTACAGTGGTCAGCAAGGGCGTTTACTGGATGGGAAATACCCCTTTTCTTCGCTTGCTTTTTTTAACTTCTATAGATTAAAAAGGCAACGGTCTCTTGATTGCATTTTACGTTTTTTTCAACCCCTCGGGGTGCTTGGTTGTCAATAAGATAGCAACGAATACTTTCTATAAGTCCTCGTCAGCTGCAGCAGTGCTATTGTAGTGATGTCTCCACACTTCAACTCTTGATCCCGAAGTTGCACTTCCTCTACGGACCAGAGCTTTGATCAGGACTAGTACTGCATCAATTAAAACCCGACTGCCTTTCTGCTTGACAATTTATTATTATTATTATCATTTTCCCTCTAAAAGCATTAGTTATGTGATCTGTGGAGATGATAGGCGGCTTCCTTTTCTAATGCCATTACTGTGTTCACATGATGGAAAATATCACTTATTAAGTGGTGCATATTGGAGCCTCTTAACTCTGGAGTATGTAATTCAGGATTGGAAATGTTCGATCAGATGATTGAGCCGGCACTTTAGCTACCTCCAGGGAAGAATTCTTAGATAGCTCACAGCCCCAAACGGAACTCACCTTCATCCAAGACCTAAGTAGGGGGGAATTGACGCTCTGATTCTGTGACTGTCATATTTTGATGATATGCAAAAACATTGATGGTTGTCAGTTGAGCAGCTTAAGACTAGCGGGAGGGCTGAGCTTCCTGTTTGCGTAATACCTACCTACCTTTATAGGTAAGAAATATCCAGAACGACCAATTGAATGGCTTGGAGACATGGATTATTAACATGTCCAACAGCTTTAATCATCACATTTCCGGTAGTATTCACATTCTATCATGGAAACTGTCAGTCCCTTGATGCGTCGTGTATAATACTAAACACATATCTTTCTTTGGTGATTGGAAATGACCTTTTCTGCTCCCCCCCTTTTTAAAAATATCCTCCTAAAAATCACCAGAACCTAACTCTCTTGTCACCACTATTATACCTTTTTAGTGCTACCTATCAAAGGAGATTTCCAATTGAAATCTATTTATATCTGAGCATTCGAAGCTGTATTAACGCGAATACAATTGTGAACCCATACTAAACTTAAGCCATCGTATTTGCCCAAGTGCGTCAATAAGCAGTCAAGCTAACGAGGAGAAATGTATACTAGAACTTCATGAATCTATTTGATAATGATTTAGGGGACTCAGGTGGGCAGCTGCAAAAGCCATTGGCATACAAATGATTTTAGTGGTTAAAATAAGCTCTTGATCGCAGGCGGCGAACGAGGGGGACATGATATTGGCTTGATGGCTTAATACCGTTCAATGGATATTGACTTCTACATCCTAGCCAAAGCTCAGATAGCATCATCGTATACATTTTAATGAGAAATAATCTATTTATGTGCATTGCGAAAGGTCAGTAAATAGACGAGTCACACATCAGTCCTTAAGTGTCCTAACACCGAGGTATTTAAGGGGAAAAAATAGAAATCCATAAATGTGGCTCGTCCTAACCGAGACAGCGACATTTAGAATACGCACAAAATTTAATTACCGAAGAAAGAGTCTCTGTCCTGTGGTTTGGAAGCCCTGGATAATGCATATATAGGTAGTATATGCGTCCAAAGGTACGTTGTAGTGGTCTTAGCTAGATAGGTCCATGGATCGATCTATCATGTAGAGTATATCAAGTTGAAGAGCTGATTGTAGTAGATACTAGATATCTAATCTTTCCTTGCCTGAATAATGATGACATATTAGAAGACGCGACTCTACGTGAACGTGGATGTCCAGTTTTGCACAGGAAGGCCAGCTGATTCGCAGGTAGAATCAAGGTGACTAAGCAAAATCACCCACGACGTATTCACGATATAGTACTTGCCTAGGTAGGAGGTATGCAGGTACACGACCAAGTGATCGTACTGGTTTAACTGCTGCATTGCGGGCCGTCTCTCGTCTTCAATTTGAGATGATTCACGATCATAAATGCCTACGCACCAACCACCATTGTCTTTCTCGTTCGTGTACCTTCCTCCTCAAGTACTTGCCGCACCTCCTAGTGTCAGCCTTGTCCCTATCCCGACCCAAAAACTACTACCTGAAATAGCGCCTTGTGCGTACTTGCACTCGTTACCGTCCCTCCTAAACTTCCCAAGGTAACAACACATACCTGCACTTTTCTACGTGAAGGTATTTAACCTACGCTATTTCTCGTCACTACACTGCTATAACTTTTCATCAATACCAACCGCACTCTTGCATCTCTCGTCCCCTGCACTTTTCCTTTCATTCCATCCTTTCTGTTTCACCTATCGTAACAATCCTTTCTTCTACAACGCTCCCGTCTACGAGTATCTTGAAGCTTTACCGAGCAAGCATCGTAGTTTAAACACCTAATCGACGATAAACGTCATCTTGATCAAAGGTTCGTATTCTCCCCGTCCATCTCTTCACCCTCTGCATGCACTCACCGTTGCATAACCCGAGCGCACATTGTTTACATTCACATTCGTAATAAGAATTGACGATAGTGACACTCATTCTCAAGCAGACACAATGGATCCTCAAGAAGAATCCGCCGCGGGATCGCTACAGTCGGTCACTGGTGAGCATGCCGACAGTGAAGTAGACCAGTTTCAGGAGACAATCTTGCAGCATCAAACCGAGTTTGAGCGCCTTTTACTCGACGACGAAACCCCTGACCTTGTCGCCGATATCAACCAGAACATCGGCCGACACTCCGTCGGTCCCACCATGGACCCATCAATCCTACGAGTCGAGTCACCACGGCTCGGTGAACCTTGGAACGTGGAACTAGGATCAGATACCATTGCCGTTTCTTTCCAAGTAGCGAAGCCCGAGTCAATCGCTTCTAGCCAGTTTCAACCATCCGTCTTCCGAGTTAATAAGCTCAGAATACCTGAAGGCTCGATTGCATTAGGTCCCATGGGCCAAAAGACATTGTTTGTTGGTGGTATTTACACTGTTGTGTACCCAGGAGACTACCCGCCACTCCCAAACGCACGCCAGTACATGATCCGCAGCATTGTATCTAAGGACATGCTGCGAATGGGTCCACTACGCATGGAACCGTCACCGGAGGAGGAAGACGCGGACGACGTTGGTGTATCAGCATTGGATAAGAACATTGATAGTACCTCGATTTGGGATCAGGACTTAGATTTAAGTCCCAAGCCAATGTTCACCGATGCTTCTTTCGATGCCCCAAGTCCCAGACTGGAGGGAGCTGGGTTCACAGCTGAGGAGGACCTAGAAAGTAATGGTCTGCTACAGCCATCTACTCACAGCCAACTTTCATCACCCCATCGCGACGCTTCTCCATACTTCCTCCCCGAGCAAATGACTTTTCTGGAGTACTTAGGCGACGCGGAACTGGGTGCAGACTCTGATGAAGAACGAGTGTTTCTTGACGACGTGTTACTCTATGACTCGGATGAGGAGCACCCTCTGGAGAGAAACGACTTAGATGATTCCACGTCCGAACCCACGACGGAGAATCGAGTGAGCACGGGATGTAGTCCCATTTTTCAAGTCCGATTTCCCCATCAATATTATCTGATGGACCCGAATGGGTACTTCATGAATCTGGACACCCCGCAGACTTGTATTGAGCATGGGCTCAGCCCCCCGGGGTACGGAGGGGAGTACATGATCATTCCCCCTGGCCAAGAGATCGACCAAGGGGATTTAGAAGGCACGGAATTGTTCCGAATGACGTTCAATGAACCTATGGGATTCTTCGAGGATGGCGTTATGTCGTCTACGCTATTAAAGGAGGGCTTTCATTATTTTAAGCTCAGAAGCACTGGCCAGAAGACGGACTTGGAGGTATCCTGCCAATCTGGTGCCTATGATCTCAAGAGACCACTGAGAATCAATGAAACGCATGGTCTCGAACAGAGACTTCTTAATCCATCTGCACCGAGCGGCGCCACCAAGGAAGCCCTTCTGCCGCTTGTGTCGCAAGAGGTCGCCCAGCGAGCTGTTCCGCCGTATGCACCGCGGAGACTCCCTCAACAAGCTGCTTGGACTGAGCCCGAAAAACTTCTTCTCCCAGCTGCTGGCGTTGAGCCCAATCACCCCAACAACAAGCGCAAGTCGCCACCTGCTTCTGTCGAGCCTCCGCGCCGAAAAAGGGGTCGACCCAGGAAGATAAGGCCAGAGGATTCAGGCGCGGAAGGTCAGCTTAACCCCAAACCAAGACTCAATACAGAAGCGAAACTAACACTTTAATCGAGCAGGAACTACAGCTGCCCCTAGAAAGCCCCCCAAGACCGCAAACCGAGCGCCATCTCAGCGCGAACCGCAACCTCGGATTAAAGGAAGGTTTACATTCAAGAACCCACCTGCGCAACCGCAGCCGCAACCGCAGCCGCAACCGCAGCCACTACCGCAGCTGCAACTACAACCGCAACCGCAGCTGGAATTGCAACCGAAACCGCAATCCTAAGAAGCTGCTATAGCTTTGGCAACCTCGAGTAAAGATGGCTACGATTACAACTCGATACCTCGCTGGAAGATAGCTTGGTCCCGTCTCAGGCTTAGCCTAGTATAAACAACTTGTATGTAACTTGGAAAGTATTGATTAATCTATAACCCACACTAACAAATCGCAAACAGAGTCCATTTCTATATCCCCGACTTAAATCCTAGTCTTGAAACCCGTATCGACCGCCGACTTCATCTCGACTCCGCTTGAGACTTGAGATCCGGAACGCAATATTCGATCGGGCACTGAATTCCGTGTATTCTCAGCCGGCATTTGAGAGGCACATTTGATTTTCTGTCTTTTTCCTTTTCGATGAACATGTACGAACATGTTCCACCGTCCGAGAGACGGTGATACTGAACGTTTGCTGTGGAGTTAACTGGCTTGGACGCGCACTTGCATCATGACAAATGTACCTAATTTCACTGTTTTTTCTTTTCTTTTCTTCTTCCCTTCTGGAACTTTCGACACGTTGAAAGAACTGGATTGGAATCCTATTTCACAAATTACGGCTTTTTACAATACATGATGGAAGTTTGCTATTGCAGTTCAGTACGGAGTTATGATCACCGCCTTACGTAATCAGGGGAATGCTTCTGAAGTATTCGCCCGCAAAGTAATGAAACTTCGCGCCGACATTCCGAAGTTGTTGAAACCCTCAACTTTACTGAAACGAACCAAAGTCTTAGTACAACCATTCTGATATTTCTCCATGCCATATCTTTAGCAAATTTGCTCATGAAGATGGTGCCCCGGACACCTGCTGATTAGGTAAGCATTGGTGATTACTAACACACCACAATGCCACGATGTGATTCTGAGGCCTATTCATCCAGGTTCACATTATAAATAGGGAACTTATCCCATAACTATGGAACCTTCTCACAGGCTAGGCCGATGATCCTGGTATCTCTTTGAATCTATAGATTGAAGTCCAAACTCCGGTAGTTCGCTTACAGCCACCCCGAAGGAGTGGCCCGAGCTCCCACGAAGATTACGTCCCGACCGGCCGGGAGGCTTTTCGGAAATGACCGGGAAGAAGTGGGCATATTTCCTAAAGGGGCAATTTTTTCGGAGGAATGTGAGACACTCTTGCTAGGAAAATTCGTAATAGTAGGACCCCACAAAATTCGGATTGTCGAAGAACATAAATCTAACCTATAGGGAATGTAGGAAAACTTCTTCACATTAGAAGATGCTAGGATGTGTGGCTGAATTTTTGGGAGGAGGTTTGGATACACGTTAAACATGGGGATAACCCCATGGGTTTGTGAGGTTAGAAACTCAGTAATATTGATGCATACCTATATACAATTATTCTCTTGCGAAGATGCTAACCTAACACTTAGACTAACTCATCGACGCTTGGGTAACAACTTTGCACTTTGCCCTCCTCAAATATCAGGGCAACACGGGCTCCGAAGTTAAACGGATCTCCTTCATAGACCACAAAGTCCCGGCTGCGCGGGAGCTGCAAGATATCCTCGATGTTCTTGGAAACGAGGTCGAGCGCCAAGCTCCGGTTTCCCGGACCGGCAACCCAGCCAGCTTCCCAGATGCTGTTCCGGATGTGGTTGTTCTTGTCCTCCCAGTTGGAGATACCAACCTTGACACCGGCGTCGATCAATACTTGCGGGCCGAGCCGGTCCGTGAGCGGCGGGCCCGGAAGGCAGTTGCGCCCGTCCCAGAACAGAGGTTCGCATCCCCAAAACGGCGCGACGATCACTGGCACGTCGGCCTCCGCGAGCTCAGAGGCTATCAGGTGGGCTTCTGCGCCGCCCATGATGGCGATATGAGCGCCGGTTTCCTGTTTCAGGGCCACCATGTGAGCGATGACGTCTTTGTTGTTCGTGTGAATAACTACCGCGATTTCGCCGTTCGCCGCGCTTTCGTAGATGGGGTGGAGGTGCTTGTCTACGGTAAGTAGGTCACGCAGTTTACTTATCTGAGACGTGATAGATGGCGTTTGAGGTGCTAATGATTATGTGAGATTTCTTCTCGCGATGCATATGGTTAGAGAGAAGATGAATGGGAGCTTACATTTTGCGTCATGTCCGATTGTGAAATGAAGAGCGGCGCTGGGCTCGACGATTGCGCCGTCATCAAGTACTACAAACAGTTAGCATCCTGGCAAAGCTCCCTAAACGACTGAAATCACGAGGAAATAGTCAGACATACCACTTTTAGCCCCTGAGCGGAACAGGGTGCTAATTCCATGAAAGAAGCCGGTCGTCAGCGGCGGTGTTATAACTCGAGTGACACCACTACGGTATGCCCTCCCCAGATGTATTCCATCAAATTTAATTCCGAATCTGCTTGATAAAGGGTTTGCGTATTCCTCGCCTGCGGAGGCGCCATCCGAGGTTGATGGTTCTTGATGCATTTCGGTCAAGCCGTGCTGGCGAGTGACGATCGTAAGGCCCTAAGGGAACTTCCGTTAGACACCTTCTTTGCTATTAGTTAAATTTTTAGACTTACGGGAAGCATATATCCATCTTGCAAGTCGATTGAGGGAATACTATCTTCGACTGCTTGTTTCGCAGAAGTCTCGCACTTGCTTCCACCGACGCATACAATGCGACCTTCGCGTACAACAACGGTAACGTTTCCCGTCTCAGGCTCTTCGCTCCGTATGCCATCGTCGCCGATGAAGCTCACCTTTAAGCCATGCACGACGATGTCAGACTGACCTGACTTGCATTCATTTCCAGGAATGTCGTCAGACCGCGAGGGAGGTGCTTCCTTCGTAAAGGCCGCAGATTCCGAAGCCTTCCATACGCTTTCGGAAGCGCGAGCTACGCTGACTCCA
Source organism: Annulohypoxylon truncatum (assembly GCF_022578515.1). Lineage (NCBI taxonomy): Eukaryota > Fungi > Ascomycota > Sordariomycetes > Xylariales > Hypoxylaceae > Annulohypoxylon > Annulohypoxylon truncatum. The sequence continues at coordinate 315,374 of NW_025953820.1, forward strand.
TCGATATACACCTCAAGGGGTGTAGCGCCAACTTGTAGAAGGTGTCGATCCCAAACCACGAGATCGGCATCGTAGCCAGGTCTCACGAATCCAAGTCTGTACAGGCCATTAGTTCTGAACAATGCTATCAGTTACAACATACCCATGTAGTACTTACCTATTATCCAGACCAATAAGACGAGCAGGATGTCCAATAATAGACTTCACAGTATCCTCAGCGCTCAAGCCATAATGATGCGCAATCTGCGCCTCGTAAATCAACCACTGGCCATGCTCCGCGGGATGGTCGCGCGTCAGCACCATCGGAATGCCACTCTCCGCGACCCTCGCAGGTAAGTACGAGCTGACATTATACAACTCCTTCTTATCGCCCCAGATATCCGAGAACCCGACGACGGCGATATCGCGGGCCTTGATCTGGTCTATCAACAGATCGGCGTGCAGCGCGTGGTGCAGGGCCGTGATGTTAAACCCGAACTCGTCGGCGTGGTCGAACATGGCGAGCACGTCCTCGGTCTCGTACCCGTGCACGTTGACGCGCAGGTCGCCGCGTAGCACGTCGACGAGCGTCTGCCACTCCAGCGACCGCGGGTACTCGCGCGACACCAGCCCGCGCCCCCCTGTCGACGCCGCCGCCGCCTCGCACCACCGGTCCTGCTCGCGCTTCACGCGCGCCGCCGTGTCGTACGCCTTGCGGAACCAGTACGACTCGCCGAGCCGCGTCGCGGGGCCGCCCGCCACGTTCTCGAACTGGCGCTTCTGGTTCTCGCCCATAGCCATCTTGAGGTAGCGCTGGGGCTTTCCCTTAACCCCCACGCTCCCCTTTGCTTCAGGGGCATCGAGCAGCATACCGAGAACAGAGTCGGCCCGCTTCATCTTGATGACGAAGCCCTCGCCCGAGATGGGGTTCTTGGCGCCGGTGAGCACGAGCGAAGTCGTCACGCCGCCGCTGGCGATGACGGGGATGGCGGCGTCGTGCGGCTTGAAGCCGTCGATGGCGCGGGCCCACGGCGTCAGCGGCGCCGAGATCTCCGTCACGTCCTCGGTGGCCCAGAGCTGCGGCGTCTCGCGCACGCCCGCGTGCGAGTGCATGTCCACGAGCCCCGGCGTCACGACGCGGCCGCGCAGGTCGACGACCACCACGTCCCCGGACTCGGGGGAGGGGGGAGGGGTTAGGGATGATGATGAGGAGGAGGTGCTGGAGACGGAGGTGAAGATCCCATCCTGGATGACGATGACGGTGTCGTGCGTCACGGTGCCGTCGCCGTTGATGAGCGTGGCGTTGTGCAGGATCGTCCGCTTACCGGTGCTGGAACGGGAGGCTGCTAGCCGCGAGCTGGCTAGGTTGTAGTCTACGACGGGACGTTGCTGGTTCAGCGCGCATTGCGCAAGGCCGTATTCCAGGTCCGCTGCGTTGAGCTGGTACTCGGCGTGGGGATGCTCATGATAAGGGGACGGCGCATGCCATTGGCTAGAAAGGAAAAATGTCGTGATAACGGCAACGAGGACCGCTAGGATTATATCTTTCTTCACGCCGAGAAAACTTGCACCTTCATGACGATGGTGGCGCTGGCGACGGGACCTTTCCTGCCATTCTACCTTCTCCATGTTCATGCTATATTACTCGGATCCTATCCGAGAGAGCTGGAGAAGACGTTGGTGCTCTACGTTACAACAACTCGATTCCCATCTATGATATACATACCTATTCCATGGTGCATATAGCACGGAAATAAGAAATAAAAGGAATACCCAGTAGGGCCCATTATGAACCTCCAATTGGTAAAGCCTTTTTGCCTGCCGCATAGAATAGTCCTCTAAGATAGGTAGATATAACCCTCGCCGAAGATGTTCCTGATTAGGAAGTCCATGAACCGAGCATATCGGCAAACTGCTATAGGTAGATTTGAGTAGGGTGGCCCAGCTGACCCGGGGCTCTGGATCGTCCGGGGTTGAGCGGGACCTGATTAGTTCGCGGACAAGCCGTGCCTCTCGCTTAACGATATGCATTACGATAGGATACTACCGTCTCCACGGAGATACATGTTGGTTGTCAAGCATTCGGTCCTTTCGAGATCTGTCTTGCAGTGCATCTGAGGAATGGCATGTGTAGGCTTGGAAAAGAAAATGCGATTTCCTAGTAATGGGTGCTTCGCGACTTATGATTATCGTCGAGATTGGACGGAAGACAAAGATATTGGTTCGTCGGATGTAACGAATATTTTCATAATCATCGCACATCTCCTATCTTTGAATTACGAACTTAAGCCTTAAAAATCCCGAAAAGCGCAAAACCCTGCCATATGCTTTCATATACGGAGATAAACATTGATCATATCCGGATTCTCCGTCCAAAAATAACTCTATAGTGAATATTGCTCCATCTAAAGAACATAGCGGAAAACGAGCTTCTGTTCTTTATCGGTGAGGTCGAGAAACTCGTCATCAGAATGACTTAGCTCGCCCTGTGCGGAGGCTAGGCTATCGCGTCTCTTATTTTCCCAGATGAGGTAGAATCGCAGAACGATGCTAAATACGATACATAAGGCGAAGCAGACGAAAGCGGCGAGGAAAGCACTTTTGTATCCTGGAGCCTCCTTTGCGAGGAAAAGCTGAGGAGCGACAACTTGTCCGACACAAAATGCAATATACATCATAGATGATGCAGTAGCTTTCTTTGTGTATCCGGCGAAATTGCTAGCGACCAAGGACATAGTAAGCGTCGATACTATGCCGTGAGTTTGGACTACATAGTAAGAGCCTAGTAGTCCACGTTGGTTCTCTCGGGGTAGGGTGTAGAGTAAAACGGCGCCAATTAGAGCCGGTATTTGGCAACCTAGAATATGATTAGTAAAATAAGGGGCAGGTAAAGGTTACGTCGAGGACATACCAGCAACCAACCATAAGCGGATGTTTTGAAAGCGTCTGGTTAGGAAGCCACCGATGAGAACACAGATAGCTTGAATGACGCCTAAGGGTACTAGCAGGAGTGTCGAGTAAAGTGCACTGAACCCAAATCCCTTAACGACGATGCTACCGAAAGAAGCGACTCCGCCGGCTGGGATATCATCGAGGAAAAATGTGGCGACCAGAATCCAACACTGTACATCAAAAATGCACTCCTTGAATTGGGACCATTTCCACACATGGTTCTCTACACCTGTACGATTGCTCCGAACACGCTCGATAGCTAAGGCTCGGTCCTGTTCCGAAAGCCAGCGAGCAGTTAATGGGGAGTCTGGGAGGTAATAGAATAAGAAGCCGCCGTAGAGTATGGTAAAGGCGCCAAAGATCAGGAAGAACCAGGCCCAATTGGGAACATTGTGGTTGGTGATATGAGCTATGCCGTAGCCGAGAAGGCCACCGCAGACCTGACCGATGGAGTTACCGATGTACCAATACGAGATGCGTAGGGGCTGTTCTTCGCGAGTCCACCACTGGGAAGAGATGACAATAAAGGCCGGGTTGATACATGACTCCATACATCCCAGGATGGCACGAATAACCATTAGGCTGGCGAAGGAGCGGGATGCAGCCGTAGTCATCAACACGGCCCCCCAGAGCATGGTCGCAATAGCGACGAAGCGACCGATGGGAAAGCGCACGATCAAGCGAGCAACAATAGGTTGAGAGACCATATAGGCAAGGTAGAAAATTGAGCCGGAAGCCCAGCTGTACTGGTTCCCGGCTAGGTGCTAAGGGGTAAAAAGATCAGCGCCATAATGGGCGAAGAATTGAGTTGCGCTGCACTCACATTATCCGTGAGAAGACCAAAATTGGCGGAATAAGAGAGCGCATTCTTGTCCATGAAATTGAGAGTATACGTGATAACCATCTATCATAGAGAATTAGTACACTTGATTATGACGATCTCAGGGGTTAATGGTAGTTGCGTATATACCAATGGTAGGAGGTGGTTGTCAATCTTGCGCAAGACGCGCTTGTTCTCTGCCTCGGTCAGGGGTCCAACAGCGTGCTGTCTGGCGAACTCATAGGCCTTGTCAACATCGTCTTGCCTCCCCTCTTGGACGGACGTGGCCGTGGTCTTCTCATCGTGCTTCTCCATCTTGAACTCTATGGACTGTCCCTTATTCCTCAAGTTCGCGGATGATAGAAAAGCGAGAGTTGTCGAGGTTGTCGAAGTTGTCGAGATGGCCGTGGTTGCATCGCGTCGTCTTCAGTCATCTTTTATTAAACCCTGGACAATTATGATTATGCGCCTTATCTCCAACAGCTCTCTTTACATAGGTGAGCATTGGCGAGGGCCGGCGAAAATCAGGTTGTTGGAACTAGTTGGGTTTAGTTTTCGGGTTAGTCCTCGCCAAATCTCACTAGCTGATGCGACTCTACTTATCTCCAGCTATCGATAATATCGTTAGTATGGCTACGCTGGCTGCGATCACTCTTGCCTTTGCCGAAAAGAGCACCGAATATAGAAGGGGAAATTGCGAGCAGCTCACGCGTCATCACGTGGCACCCCTGTCCTTATCAGTCAAGGCTCAGCTACCAATCTGCCAATGTACGTAGTACTTACCTATCCTCGGTCCCCTCGTTCTCCGCAGACTCCACCGTTCCCTTCCAAAGGTAATCCAGGCCCTAGATATCCATTTGATCCGATCTATTTGTCCCAACTCCTCGGTCTCCTCTTTCCGGCTCTCGGGTTTTCCTTTCTGGGTCTCAGGTCTCTATCTCCAATTGTCGACGAGCCATTCCTAATGCAACTATTACCTTATACAACTCAACTCATTGACTCATCACGCATTCCTACACATGAATCGAAGTCGGCCGGTAAGGTCCAAGACTGGCTGCTCTAGCTGTCGCCGACGAAAAGTACGGTGTGATGAGGCGAAACCTGTCTGCAATGCCTGCACGCGTCTAGGTCTCACGTGTTCGTATGAGCCAGCCCGTGCCGCAAATTCCGCCGAAGCTCTCCGGTATCGTGTGCGCTTCGTCAATTCCCGCTACACCAGAACAGAGCCAGAGCCAGATGAGAGTAGGAGTAATCAGTCCCAGTCCCAATCCCAATCCCAATCCCAATCCCGGGCTCCGCTGCCTGGGAGTCCTCCACAGCCTGCTGCCCCAAAGACAGAGAGCAGTTGCGAATTATCCAAAGACGTAGAGCTGAGTTCAACCGAGCAGCAAAGCAAGATCGTTTCAGACAACTCCACCATGTCACATCTACCATCACATCTACCGTCACATCTGCCCTCACATCATGCACTTCCTGCACTTCCCGCACTTCCTCCACACTCCTCCCCCATCCCCTCCCATGTTCTTACCGGACATACACCTCAACCGAGCACCTCGCCTGCGGCCATCCCGGACCCCGGCGCGTTTGCTCTGACCTCACAGATGCATGCATACGAGGCTCAAATAGGCCCCGGCTACGTGCCAGCCTTCTTCGATCCGAACATGAATTTCGATTTACTTGGCGAAGATTGGTTATCACCCCAGACACCCGGAGACGCATCCCAGGATTCGGAATCAACCCGAAATGACATCCCCGAATCAAGCTCGTGCACTCAGGAAGCCACCGTGATCATCGGCCCGGATGACCCCAGACTTATTCAGCATTTCCTGAACGTGATGACAGGTTTTGCTAAAATACGCTGTTCGGGAGATGAAAATGTTTATAGCCACATATTCAGTAATATGGCATTATTTTATGCGCCTCTATACGATGCCTTGATGGCCTGGACGGCCTTGCACCTCGGTCAGACGAGGTCGGACCCCGACCTAATACGGAAAGCCGAGGAGCGATACACACATGCCGTCTCCTTAACACATCGGGATCAGAATGTCGCCGTACATTTCGAGCTTTCTATTGTAACCATCTGGTTCGCGCTGCAATATGAGCTTCTGGCAGCTCAGGGTATTGAATCCTTCTGTCGACACTTAGAATTTGCTGCCGACCTAGTTGAGGCTCACCGACGTCACCAAAAGGCTGGTGGAGAGGCAACTCCTCTCGGTCATATTGGCTCTCGTATGTTGGTCTGGTTAGGTGCATACGATAGCCGGGCGTCTCGTATCGGAGGCACAGGACGCCTTTTGCAAAATCTCGAGGCATTCGCCGCAGACTACGACTTCATTGATGCCGCATACCCTAATTTACCTACTAATACCGAAGACCTAAAACCTGCCTTACGCCTGTCTCTGGAGCTCGACTACATGGAGAGCCGGATTGTGCAGTCATATCGTAGTTCAGCCACCGCCTCTGTCGCAACATGGTCGAATTTACAGTCAGGTCTCATCATGATTTACGAGCGATTCGAAAATGATCCTTCGGTCGCTCCAATCATAGCTTCCCTCACTAAACCATCACGCTCTCTTAATAGTAGGATTACCACAAGGCGCTTCAACTGTTTGCTACTCTTAGCAACGTTTTATAGTGTTGTAATAAGCTTCCATAGGTTGATACCTGTCCCTTTAGCCTCGAGTCTGCCGGATAAGCTTATATCGGCCGAAGTCGCGGCAACCAGCATCATTCGTCTGGCATCTTGGGTCTGTCGATTTCGACCACCGTCGCCGCAGAATATTTGGCCACGTATTTTGTTCCTAGCCGGTATCGAAACCACAGACTTGGTGTATCAAGACTGGGTGGTGAAAGCGCTCACCGAGGCCGAGGTTTGGGGAGCCAATTTTCAGAAGACCCGGATGCTGCTCGAGAAAGTTATCAAGATTCAGAGCGCCGGAGGAAACAGAATCGACTATATCGATGTCATGAAGCAAGATATGGGATTGTTCATTATTTGACCAAGATATGTGTAAGGGAAATTTGAACTTTAGGAGTTTTGGGAAAGCGAGCTCACGAGATCAATGTACTATGATAGCACAGGATTCTTTCAGTGGTTATGAGGTATCTACCATTACGTTTCTTAACTGTATACCTTGATGGCAATGGAAATGTAGTCGAGCCGTTATTTATCCACTCGGCTAGATTCTTCCGGATTAGGCAAGTCCATCGATTGTCTAGTATGACATAGGTCACCTCGATATATCGATATATTATCTGCCGATGAAATGTAGCACTGTTACTACCACTATTCATTTGTCTAGGTGTGCAAAGATGGAAAAATCGCAAGGAAATATCCCGCATGAGCAGAGAAAACCCTGTAACAGGCGCAGGAACTTGTTGCTCTGTTCAGTGCTTTTCCTCTCTTTAATATTCTTTTACTTCAGCCCATCTTTGCGTTTATGGGCCGGACACTGCTTGAAATCATCGTCAGGTAGCCGTCTTTCTCGTGGTGACCCGGAGAAATGGTGCCCCCTGCCGAATATCACTTCCCCGGAAGAAGATGGCCTTAAGTCAAGCGAACATTTTATGGACTCTCGGGAATTCCAATTGGCAGTGGAACGGCTCTCAGCAGCAGTGCGCGTTCCGACCGAGAGTTTCGATGACAACGGTGACGTCGATGAGGATCCTCGTTGGGCAACGTTCGATGACTTACACCAAGTCTTGGAGCAACTATTCCCGCTCGTGTGAGGACCCCGCTATTATCCCTTGCCGGCTGAATTATAGCTAGTACTAATCTTCATATGCCTCCTTCCCTTACTGCTGTATTCTAATTTTGCCACTGTAGACACTCACGACTAGAACTTCGCAAGGTGAATCGATATGGCCTCCAATATACGTTCAGGGGCACAGATCCCTCGCTCAAGCCCATCCTATTGACGGGACACCAAGACGTCGTCCCTGCTGGCACAGCTTCTCGTTGGACCTATCCACCGTTCGACGGACATTTCGACGGAACCTTCGTATGGGGCCGAGGGGCGGCTGATTGCAAGAGCGTTGTCATTGGGATCCTTTCGACCATTGAGGACCTACTCTCGCAATCGTTTAAGCCACATCGCACTATTGTGCTTGCTTTCGGCTTCGACGAAGAGACAGGTGGTCTCAGAGGAGCAGCTTCTTTAAACGAGTCTCTGATTCAGGAATGGGGACGGGACTCCTTCTTGTTTATTTTGGATGAAGGTGGAATGGGTATCCAGAATCAGGGAGACGACATCATCTATGCCTACCCTAGTGTAGGTGAGAAGGGTTACTACGACATTCAACTAACTCTTGAGGTGAATGGCGGGCATAGCTCAAGGCCGCCAAAACACACGGGAATTGGTATCATGGCGGATGCAATTGTGGCCTTGGAGAGCAACCCGTACTCCCCGCAACTAACGCAATCCAACCCCTTCCGAAGAGTATTGGAGTGCAGAGCGAGATACTCTCCAGACGACGTACAACCGTGGCTGCGTGACGAACTCCTTAGCGGGAACGAGAAGGAAATTGCCCAGAAGATCGCGGACGAGGGAACAGACGATCAATGGCTGCTGAAAACAAGTCAAGCCATCGATGTAATTACTGGTGGAGTCAAGGTCAACGCTCTCCCCGAAAATATCGAGCTACAAGTCAACCATCGAGTAGCGCTTCATGATTCGGCCGAATACATCAACAAGCACATCCAAGAAGTGCTGACCCCCGTGGCGCGGAAATACGGGTTCCAGTTTGAAGGTTTTAATACCTCAGTTTCTCAAGACTCTGGTTTAGACACTGCTTCATTTAGCATCTTAAGAGCGCGATCCCTGCAGATCATCTACCCATCCCCTACCGCGCCAACCGACAATGATGTGTGGGCGATCTTCAGCGGCACTATAAGACATGTATTCGAGACTACGCAGACTGCAGAGGGCAGGACTGTTGTCCCAGTTGGGAATATCATGACGGGCAATTCAGACACAGTAAATTATTGGGACCTAACTAGGAACATATATAGGTTCACTCCTTCAAGGAATGGTACAAGAATGAACCAGCATGGAATCGACGAAAGAATGGGAATTACTGCTCATCTAGAAGGCATGAGATTATACTATGGTAAGTCGTTCTCCACTTGAAGAATCACGGCGTGCTGATTATTTGATAGACTTGATTCGCAACTTCGACAGCTGGAAGGATGAATAAACTAAGCAAACCACTAGTAGATTGTAAATCTTATATTTGGAGATGTTGAATGGTTGCCTATGATCTGATACGTTAGGAATGAAGCAATTAACTTGATGAAAATAGCCGAATAGCACCAAAATAAGAATAAAACATTCGATATCTGCCTACATTTCTGCACTAGTTATGTAGCTACTTGCATTAGACGATAGTTGCATGCTGCAGATACAACGGAAATACCAGTGGCCAGGATTATGGAACCACTACTCTGATCTTGCATCTTGCCTGAACTTGGGTGCCTCGCTTCGCTTGCAGAGCGGCAATCTACCCGAATGTCGAGATATGTACGTAATACTTAGGATTAACCTGGTTTGCGACTCTGATCCTCACAACGACCTCTGATGACCTGCAAGGCAAAGGCAACGGATTACGTTTGTAATTGTGTGCCCGGTTTTACGCCGTAACGGCCCCTATATCGGCTCACAAGTTTCCTAATTAGGAAGTATGTCGCCTTTTTAGTGGAATCTCCATCGCTCTCCAGGTGCTCGCAGCCAATAATGCACCATACCGACGAATTTTACGCCTTGAGGGACACTAATTGCGGCTACTATTTTTCCCTTGCGGCTGTTTTGTAAGAGCTTTTTGCCTTCCTTCGAAAGAACATGGCTACTATCCGAGGAATAATAACATACTACTTGACGCGGTCGTATAATCTAGTCTTTTATAGATGGCTCAAGACCAGACGCAAAAAATCCGCCATTGGACTCGCAGAAAAGTTCGCCTCCGCGCTCATTTCCTGAACATGAACGAGCGTGCTCGACGGCCCAGAACATGAACATGGATCAAAGTCTTCTTCAGCACCCTATGAGTTCCCAAGATGTGCTGCACGTCCCAATCGACTTCCGGATCCTATCGGCCGAGCTTCTAAGGAGGTATGTAATTATATAGCGATATTCTTTGGGTACTTACAGGTTTCTAACTTCTTTCAAGGGAGATATGGCTACACCGCGCTGTTAGCCTATCTAATTTCATAGCAGCCGGTTATCTGTATCTTGTATTGGTTGTGGCGTCCCTTCTTTTCCTGCTAGTTTCCATCCTTTTGTCTAATGGACTATCCGGTCGCAAAATCAAACCCCATGCCTCCGTAGAATCGTCCAAAGCCACACGTAGATTACACACGCCGCTCAAATATTCCATCACGCAAATAATTGTCTTTTCCGCAGCACTAGCCCTAGCATCTGTCTCTGCGTCTCAAGATGGAGTTTGGACGGAATCGGCTGTTTTGGGCTACGTGCTCCTCCTTGGAGTGTTGCAGTTCGTCTGGAAATCGAGCACTGTCAGCCTTCTGCTGAATCGACAAACAAACTCACTGATAGCGACGATCACCATTCTGGAAGCGATCAGATTATTGCTACCTGTTGCGATAATTGGTTCTGATAAAAGGCCATCGGGTGTTGAATCTGCTAAGCTCGGTTGCTTGGCATTTACGCTCATAGTGTCGTTCATCACGCCCCGGGAGATCCGAAGCAAAGAGCGCAACCCCGAGAGTTCGATTCCGGAGGAATTGAACGAGAAGTACTCTCCCGAGGAGACTTGCTCGTGGTATTCTTACTACATGTCATACGGATGGCTCACGTATCTCACGGTCAGGGGTTTCTTTCGGGATTTATCTATCGACGATCTTCCTCCCCTACCAACATATGATGCGCCAACGGCATGGCTGCAACGTATGCGCGAAGCCCGTCTCAAAGGCGGACGAACTCTGCGAACTCTTTGTCTTGCATTTCGAAACGATATCAAGACAATAATGATCTGGTCAGTCACAACTGCGATGGCCGAGTATCTTGCACCATGTGCCATGTACAACCTCCTAGGTTATTTAGAGAAGCCCGGTGAGAGCACCGCAGTTGTACATCCTTTCGTGTGGATTGCGCTTCTCTTCATAGGCCCCATGGCTCGTTCTGTCTGCTACCAAAGATCTATATTCATGGGAACAAGACTGCTTGTCCGGGTTAAAGCCACCATGATTCTGGAGATATATCAAACGATGATGAGGTCGCAGGTGGAGGACACTTTACAGGCACAGGCTGACCCAGACAACCAGGACCGGAGTATAGACAAATCTGGCGATACTTCGACGAACGGTGTACGGGCGCATTCGGCCAAGATGGAGAGTCTGTTATCTTATGATGCCGATGCGATTTCTAATGCGACCGATATATTCTACGCCTTAACAGCGAGTACGATATCAGCTACGATTGCTATGACATTCCTATACCAGTTATTAGGGTGGCCATCGCTAATTGGTGTTGGCGTTCTGCTATCCCTTAGCCCTCTCCCTGCCCTGTTTTCCGGACGTCAATCGCGATTACACAGATACGTGATGGAAACGACCGACTCTCGACTTTCTAAGATTTCCGAATATTTACACTCGATTCGAACCTTGAAATTCTTCGCTTGGGAGGATGTGGCATCTAAGACGATCAACGCTATTCGCGCTACCGAACAACAGCGCATCTGGAAACGTAACATAACTTCCATGCTCATTTCCATGACCGGCGACATGCTCTCTCTTGTCAGCCTCTTGGCTATGTTCACATCACTTGTACTCTTCACAGACACGCCGCTACGAGCTCCAACAGCCTTCACAGCGCTGACCCTCACGGAAACCTTGCGCGCGCAGTTTGTATGGCTCTCTAAGGTGGCCCAATGGGTAGCACAGGCCCATGAGTCGATACAACGAGTCGACAAATTCTTCGACTCGGCCGTGGAGATGAAACGTCATCCAGCTGGCCCACCTGAATTCACAAATGCGACTTTCCGCCTTAGTCCATCGTCCAGCTTTCGACTTCGGGACCTCTCCATTTCGTTTCACGAGAAGGCGCTCAATATTGTAACGGGACCCACTGGTAGTGGGAAGACGGCCTTGCTATTATCGCTGTTAGGCGAAACGAGTCTTGAAAGTGGAGCGGCCGCTTGTCCGCCAGATGTGTCTTACGTGCCCCAAACGGCGTGGCTCCAGAATAACACCATCCGCCAGAATATTTTATTCTATACCCCTTACGACGAGCGTCGTTATAAGCAAATCCTTCATGCTTGCGATCTTGTCGAAGACATAACACAAATGCCACTAGGCGACCTGACGCATGTTGGCGAGCAAGGATCCAGCTTGTCAGGGGGTCAAAAACAAAGAATATCGCTAGCCAGAGCCTTATACTCGCCCTCGTCGACATTACTCCTCGACGATATCTTTTCAGCACTCGACGCCCACACCACTCTCAGGGTTTACGAGCGATGTTTCCGTAGTGGATTATTAAGCGATCGCACAGTTATTCTCGTCACACATTTCTCCACCGCTGTAGATGATGCCGAGGTGCTCGTCTCATTGGCTCAGGGGGAAGTATCGTTTACGAAGATAAACGCCGGTCGCTCATCCAGCTACATTAAATCTTCTTGGGTAACGCATACCGAAGAAGTCGAAGCCGATAGTAGCTCGCTTTCAACCGCAAGCCCACAATTAGGGGTATTTTTTACACAAGGCGAGCTTACGGACATATCACTCCCCGAAGAGAACCTAGATGGAGTAGAAGTTGACGAAAAGAGGGCATCGGGACGTGTTCCACGTAGTTTCAGTAAGTTGTCAAGTAATATGTATGGAAAGTTATCAATTCTAACAGCCTGGACAGTTATTCGATACATGCTTCTTTTCGGAGGCTATTCGGCCGCGACCCTCACAATTATCAACACCATCCTGGTGCAACTCGCTTATTTCTCAATCACATTTTGGCTCTCCATATGGACGGGATTATCCGACCGCGACGACTACCCTTCCAAAGCGATACCCTACCTGCTCGTCTACATCGGTACGGTCACGGCGTTCATATCCCTCCAGTTCCTCAACAACTACATCTACCAAAGGGGCGGGTGGAAGGCGGCAAAGACGATGCACGAGCGACTAGTTTCCGCAATCCTAGGAGCCCCTATTTCCTGGTACGACAACACCCCCGTCGGCCGCATCATCAACCGCTTCGGCGTGGACATCCAGTCCCTGGACAGCGCGCTAGTCGACTGGCTGCGCATGAGTCTCGACAACGGCATCCGGCTGGCCCTGCGTCTCGCGGGCATCGCATCCATCATGCCCATCTTCGCGCTGCCGGCCGGCGTCTTCTGCATGCTCGGCTTCGCGACGGGCGAGGTGTACGCGCGCGCGCAGATATCCATCAAGCGCCTGTGCGCGGTGAAGATCTCGCCCGTGTTCTCGCACTTCAGCGACACGACGGGCGGGCTCGCCGTCATCCGCGCCCGCGCGCCCGTGGACGCCGTGTTTCAGACGCTGCTCGCCGACAAGCTCGCCGTGTACATGCGCGCGCTGGAGGCGCAGTACAACACGAACCGCTGGGTGTCGATCCGCTCCGACTTCTGCGCCGCCACCGTCGCCGTCTCCGCCGGCTGCATCGCGTACTGGAAGTCCGGCGCGCCCGGGCTCGTCGGCTTCTCGCTCACGAACGCTATTGGTCTCAGCCAGACTATCTTAACGTTGGTAAGGAATATGAACGAGCTCGAGGTCGAGCTCAACTCGTTCCAGCGCGTGTCCGAGTACGCGGATATCGAGCCCGAGGCTAGTCCCGAGGAAGAGGAGGTGAAGGCGGGGAAGGTGCCGGCGGCTTGGCCGGCGACTGGCATGATGGAGTTCCGGAATGTGACGGCGCGGTACGCGGAGGAGGGTCCGGATATCTTACGCGACGTGTCGTTTCGCGCGAAGCCGGGGCAGCGGGTGGCTATTATCGGTCGCACTGGCAGTGGGAAGAGTACTGTGACGCGTTCCATACTACGGTCCACGCATGTTGTTTCCGGGGGCATCACGATCGACGGCATCGACGTGCGCAACATCCCCCTGAAGCGGCTCCGAGAAAGCATCAGCTTCGTGCCTCAGGACGCGGTGATCTTCTCCGGGGACACCCAGTCGAATCTCGATCCCGAGGGCAACCTCGACGAGACCGAGCTCCAGGCCGTTCTCACGGCATGCAACTTGGTCCAGACCCGCGATCCAGATAGCCGGGCACCGGGTTCGGGGCTCTCGGTACATTCCCAAGTCGCGAGCGGCGGCACGAACTTCAGCAACGGACAAAGGCAGATCTTGGGGCTTGCGCGGGCTATGTGTCGACGCTCTAAGGTCGTCATATTGGACGAGGCGACGGCTTCCGTGGACCATGAGACGGACGTGCGGATGCAGGAACTCATCCGCTCGGAGTTTGCCGGGTCTACGATTATTACGATTGCCCACCGTTTACGGACTATTATAGATTACGACCAGGTTATTGTGATGGAGGAAGGGAAGGTTCTAGAGTACGTTACCCCCTAACTTATAGCTATTGCGCCTTTTTTCTCTTCCCTTTTTTCTTTTTTATTTCTTTTGCTCTTGGCTCCTTGCTGACATATTGATAGGACGGGATCCCCCGCAGAGTTGGTTGATAAAAAGGGTGCCTTTTGGGGAATGTTGAAAAACAGTGGCGAGTACGAAGAATTGATCTCTTTTGCGAGGCAAGGAAACCGCTAATGATATTGTAAATACCTACCTATTTCGTGCTGTGAAAAGGGGGCATACGCGTGTTGAATATATGATGACCGTCATCTGCGGCGATTTTGCAGAATATCCCGAAAGAGCATTCCATAATAAAGAAGTAAAAAAGTGATTTTATCGTTTTTGAGCTGGTCCGTGAGGAGAAATTTACCGTGAGAATCAATCATGTCCCCCTCCTTGCCCACCTAGTAGCTAAGTAGTTTCTGTCAAGGTTGTGGCCCGTTGCTAAAGATCGTGTCACAGAGTGAGTGATAATAGCAGGAAGCTCGCCTTTGGCTCACTTGTATGTAATGATAGAGCTTGACTAACGCCTACCCCTTTCCTAGAACCCTCTAGGGCCTCCGGCCCCTTATATGTTCATCCTAAACGTTACACAGGCTGCAGCTAACTACATAGGTAGCTGCTATTTACCCACTTGCTCTCAGCCCCTGACAGCTTCATAGAATTCAATTTTGATCGTGTTGGATTATTCGATGTTCGTTTGGTGAGTACATTACGTGCGGTGCAAGGTGGTGGCCCGTAAATCTCAAGTCCTTCTCCAGGAGTGAAATGAAGGAACTAAGGGTTCCATCTAACTCTTCCCTTTGATCTTGGATGAGAGCTCGTACGTGCGTGGCAAATGTACTCCTGTCAGTCCGCTCCATCGGAAATTCTCCATCTCGCCATGCTTTAAATATGGCGTACTCATTATACTCCTTGCAATGACTATCATCGCTGAGCTTATCCTCAAGGAGAACTTTATCTCCTAATCGCCAGCTCACTGTACCATCACCTCGGGTCTCTGTTGTCCACTTCCGAAGTAATTTAGATTTATTCCGCCCTTCAGCCATCGTTAGGCGGGCTGTGAAGTGAACCAACTGAAGATTTGGACGATGGTCATCGGTCTGCAGATAACCCCTTCGGGGTTTTAGTCCTGAAAGCCACCAGTACCATGATGGCTTTGATGTACGGCCTGGCAGACGTTAGCATATTATAAAACATTACCTAGACAGCTAATATTGGTATACCAACCTGAGTTTGCTATGTCGGATAAGATCGCGGTTTCTTTGATTTGGTGAAAAAATTCGTTGATATGGAAGTCCCATTCTAGGAACCTATGCTTGAGGTGCTTCATTATCTCTGTTCTGTTGAAAGTCGCATTTGTGTTCGCTTGTAGTTGTCCAATAGTCCAAATAAGTGCCACAGCTCCAAGGACTGCGTCTCCATTCCCACCAACGTCGGCATGTGACCCAAGAAACCAGCATTGCTTGGCATATGTCCCCTCTCCTTCTTTGGAACGCCATATGCATGGCTTGAACTGTGCCCTCCTCTCGTCGAGTGCCAAAACTTGGAAAGCATTCTCGATAGCTTCTGGAATTGCCCTTCCGACAAAAGAAAGGGGTCTTGGCCAGGGGGTTGGGAGCCCAAGTGCATTGACCGTGTCCCAGACCACGCATGCCTTGATTCTCACTTGATGTAATAGTCCTTCATTGTAGAAATTTCTGACATAATCGTCTAATTTCTCTTTGACTGGACGTCGTTCGCCACTTCCCACACGCTTGAAGCTCTGGTTTTTCCACAGCGCAAACAATCCACGTAGGTAATATAAATGTTGCTTTTGGAATAATCCAGTCTGGCTGATGAATGAAGCAAGACATTGAACAGCAAAGGCTCCACGGGAGAATCCAACAAGAAATATTTCATCTTGATTATGGCTGAAGTTGTAATTGTGAGAAAGAAAACTGTAAGCGTTTCTGATCTTGACCGATATACCTGCTAAGCATTAACCTCCGAATATATGGCCAGAGTTGGATTTACGTTACCTCTCCCAGTTGCTCCATCAATAAGTCTAGAAGGTAAACTAGTTGCGTTGCCAACCCCGTTGTCATAGTAGACAGTCTGTATATAGTTGTCTTCAGATATACCCTCAAGACAACGAGCGAGTGTAGCAACGTTCGTTAAGCGGCGCTTCTTATTAACACCATCCTGCCAAGTACCATCACAAAATATGAATAACCTTTTTCGTACTTGATCATCGGAAATAACGGGTTCTGGGTTTGAGGCTTCTGAGGTGCTGGGATCAGAGATCTGCGAGTGACTGTCCATTTGGAGGCGCTTGGGTAATAAGAGCCCAACGATTTGTGCGAATGTCTGAGAGGATGGTATCTAGTTAACGAGGAAGACAATCTAATTAATATCTAGGCCACAGGTAAATAGAAAGCACTCGAGGTGTATGACAGTGTGTCGAGCCTAATAGCATTGGCGTTGGGCTCGCAATATAACGAATTGTAATATCATAGAACTTCCAATGATTCAGAGACAAGTCAACCATTCCACAAACGGTCACATACTTATTCAAGCCCCCAACCGCGAATCGTGCCAACGCAGAATGTTAACGGCTATGGTATATACAACGGAATAATGA
Source organism: Annulohypoxylon truncatum (assembly GCF_022578515.1). NCBI lineage: Eukaryota > Fungi > Ascomycota > Sordariomycetes > Xylariales > Hypoxylaceae > Annulohypoxylon > Annulohypoxylon truncatum. Next base: position 332,288 of record NW_025953820.1, read on the forward strand.
AGCATTATGGTGTTGTGACTATTCGATAGGTAAATAACCAAAGCATAAACTCGTAAGATGTGATATACATATGTTGCTCAATAGGAACGAGTTTGCCTTAGAGGGCAGTGCAAGTACCTACCTACCCATAGATTATAATAGTGGGGTTAATCCAAGCCCCCTAACATAATGGATCTTATTAATTTCACAGCCATCGCCTGCCTGTAGACTTTTTGCTTCCTTAAGGTCTCTTTTCGTCTCCATTCCGAGAAAAGCTTTACTCCGATGAAATCTGCGGCTAGGTAATGTTAAGTTTCTGAACGATATCCCTTTTATTTACCTAACTTACATCGGTATTCAGTTTCGGGGTTTAGCCCAAGCGAGCTGTCGGATTGCATACGACCTTCGGAATATAAGATATCAATCCTACCTATCAAGTGAAAGGACCAAAAAGAGAAGAGGGGAATCGGCGCTGCAGCCAGCCATGGATTTACATCTCTCGACTGATGCCAATGCCCTGGTGGGGCATTGCTAAGCGAGATACTACATAAAAGGGGCGTCCGCGCCCTTCGAGAAAGGCTTGGGTGTTAACACGGTACATATTATCATTGTGTACCTACCTTTCTGTGACTCAGCTAACAGGGACCCCTACAACTGATCGGGAAATTTTGCCCCTAGTAATTTCGAGGCTAGCTGAGAAAATACGTATCTCGCACGCCAACTCGACTATGCATGTATACGCACGGGAATGGCGATGGCACGGGGAATGCAACAAATCAAGAGTTACCCCAACACACGGATAGACCTTACATATGCAGTCTACAGGGAGGTTGAGTTCACCGAAGGACGGGCATGTCATGCGGACAATATTACATGCATACTGAACTAATTAGTGATTGTTGCCTAATCGTGTCTTATTTTCTTGGTACGCTTCATCGTCTACCTTGATGATATTGAGGCTAGTGGGCTGCTAACCCACACCGAAAAAGGGTCTTATACTATATGACCGGGAGTTGTAAGTATGTGGAGGTATTCAAGCGACGATATGGCAGGTAGGTAGGTAGGCAGGCTGGAGGCAACGTAGTAGATAGGCCTGCATATGCATACGCCACTCAGAGTAACTGACATAACGTTGAGAATAACGAAACTAAGGAGCCTCATCAGAGCCTTGCTATATGAAGCCCATTGAATCCCCAGTACTCACCGTTTTGGTATGTGAACATGGGCTCCGGAAGCTGCGACAAATCGCAAACATTATCTCTGTCTGGTTCTCATCCGCGGAAAAGTCACTCTTGTCTCAATGGCTACTCGTCTATGGAGCCTCTTCAGTGTTCCTACTCGCATTTACACGTGGATAAATGAGTCAGTCATGAATATTTCAAGCCGTATTCTACCTGATGATCAGGACGACGACGACGACAAAAAAAGGCAGTTATATTCTATGAAGAATTTACTGCCTAATAACATCACCACCGAGGAGTTCAAAGCCCATCTTGATAGATATCCCAATTATATTCGTGATGTATACCAGCGGGCTGAGAAAGAGCGGTTTGTGTCCATACCGCAAAGGCTTGAAGATCGGAAGAAGCGGTTCCTGACAAAGGAGGAGTTGATATATTTAGACCAATGGATACAGTATTTCACTCTCGGTAAATTAACGATAGTATCTGAGAACTGATATATGAAACTCTGTTCAGGAAACGCGGCACTGCGCTTAAAAAGGAGGCACACGTAGCTAATGCGAAACAAATAAATAGAAACAGCGACGCCACGGTTAAGAAGCGTACCGAAGAAGCCTATAAGCACTATGACAAGACTGGAGACATTATTCAGACATTTGAAATTCTAAAGGAATTACGAGGAGTCAGTTATGCTAGAGCGTCTCTTTTGCTCTCGGTAGCATACCCTGAGACCTTGCCCTTTTTTTCCCGACCCCTATACCAATGGACTCACTGGGATAAGAAGAACGGCTGGGAGCAAGAATTCACTTGGACAGAAGACACCTATCACCAGGTACTTCAGAAAGTGAAGGACTTGAAAGACAAACACTCTAGAAATGGTCTTATGGTGAAGGCCATTGATGTCGAGAAGGTAGTATTTGTGTTGAAGCACGAAACTTTGATTAGGGGTAATTATTGCGATGTATAAGTCAATATCTGTCATGACTCCATCACTAACGCTATATAGCTCTCCGAATCAAAAAGATCAAGGAGTCTCTTACCAAAGACGAGAACAGGATCAACGATACGGGACAAGCATTCGTTCATAGAGTCCCGAGGAAATGTCTAGGTAAGGGGGATGGAAGTGTGGTCGTCAAAAGGATACCCAAAACCCCGCAAGTTCTGAACTCTAGAAATAGGTTCCTTGCGGAGGTATCGTCTTCGCATATATTATCAAAGGTATGGACGGATCCTTGAGATATGTCTACTAGAAGGTTTATCTAAGTCGGTCAGAAAAACCAAGATTATTTTGTTGAATTCCTTGGATGGAATGAGGACAAGCATAATCTTTTCATTGCAATGGAATACGTCGAATACGGTAATCTGGAACAGAACCTCGGGCGGGGTCCCTGGAAGGAGAAAGACATCAAGGAAACGACAAGGCAACTACTGAATGGTTTAAAAATAATGCATGATCACGGTATTGTTCATCGAGATCTGAAGCCTCAGGTAATTCCCCGTCTCTATTGCTAGTCGTCACGGTGAAATATATGTTAATAGGGCCCCAGAATATCCTGGTCGTCTCTAATTCACCAGGAATGATTCAGGTTAAAATTACGGATTTCGGGATTTCGAAACGACTTTCCGACAGAAAAACTACAGTGCTAGCAACCGTTAATATCGGCACCCCAGGTTACAAAGCTCCAGAAGTGGTTCAACGTTGGGATGTCGAGGACGGCCAGCATCAAGTAGCTAACATCGATTCTCGGTACTCGTATACCCACAAGGCGGACCTCTGGTCTCTTGGATGCATAATCTTCAGAATGGCCAAGGGGAAACCCTTGTTCGATAGCGATACTGAAGTACTCAATGAAAAAAAGCTGAAACGTCGGGTTACAGCCGTCAACGGACTTCTGACAGAGATGTCTCCATCCATGGGAACCGGTGGAGTTGGTTTTGTACAGAAATTGATTGTAGTTAAAGCTAGTTCCCGTTATGATGCAGACACAGCTCTAGAAGGATTGGCTCAGTGGGTCATATCTGATCACCGGCCGAGGAGTAGCCTACGAGAGAGGCGATAGATACCTAGGTATCTAGTTTATCGATTTGAATCAGAAACACGGAATAATTGGGAATAGAGCTAGGCAAAAAACTCATATTTTAATGAAACGAGTTTGTTAACTTTCCGTGGCACTTATCCCCTTTTCACCTTTTCGTTTCCCCTTGTGGCGTTTAGTGAAATCTAGATACCGTTAGATGATGTATACATACCTGGTAGTTGTATCAATTAACAAAGTGACAATGTCGAATTCAAAGAGAACTATCAGGTTTCACAGCTACTAGGCTCTTGCTCAATGCGAATCTATTCCTACCTTGTAGGAGGGTAGTAATTAATCAATCAATGCCGAATTAGGTAGTCTCTGGAAGCTAAGGTTTTGACCTTTTAGTGACTTCTTCGCTAAAATTTGGTGGATAATCGCTGTGGCTTAGGGTACTCAGCCACTAAAGAAAAGCGCCCCACAGTGAACCGGGATGCCAAGGGCCAATTCACTTATTGATTTCCAAGGGGTCAAGAATAGGGGGATGTGAGTGCCACGCTGCCAATTTCCAAATTTGCTATTAAAGTCGAAATCTAGTCATTTTGAGACAGACGCAGGTTATGAGTGTCATTATTGCATTTGAAGGTTGAGTTACTAGCCCTGAGTAGAGGTCCATAGATAGTACACATACCCCTGAGATACACCGCGTAGGACCATAGGCTTCCAGCCACCTAATATTCTAACAAGGCATATGGTAGATATCATGTACAAAACACCTAGATTGCCTAATTGATGATTAGTGTTCGTGTTTCGTAAAGCTGGCTGCCACCATTCCCCAGATATCTACCCGTCTTGAAGCTACCGAATAGTGTCGTTAGCATTCCAACCCCGTCAGGAGTTGCAGTTGTGGCCATTCAGCTTACCTCCAGTGTAGATTCCCCAGTGCTGCATCGCGGCATGCTTCCACAAACCGGAGCACAGACCGGTCTGTCTTTTCTCCCCAGATCGGCATGTTGGCCAGAGCTACGTAATACCGTTTATAGCATTCATTGATCATGTCGGAAATCCTATTCAGAGCTTGCTGAGCGGATAATCCCTGATTCATCAAGAGTATGATGATATTCTGATCGACGCCCATTGCCTGGTAACAAGATTTAGTATAAACAGCAAGCCATTCCTTGTTAAGGGGCCTTACTATATCTTTCTTATACGACAAGATATCGTTGGCACTTCCATGGTATTAGAACGTGTTGCTTTTTTGTGTGGTTACCGCTGGGGGGACCACTTACAGAAGTGCGAGATCCGCCGAGACGCACATGCATTCTTGCAGAGAAGGATGTTTCAAGATATTCAGAGGAAGTTCTATTCCTTGGGCATACCTACATTTGTGAGTTAGTAAGTTTAGAGCTCCGCCCAGTAACGTTCAGTAGGACTTTGAACTGTCATCTTACTCAATAAGGGAGATACCCGGATATATACCGATAGTTCCTCTCCGCAAATGCAGATACTCTTCTATGCTGAGAGCCAAAGTCTTTTGGCTTTCTGTAGCTCTTACTTGCTCAATTAGACCATCAAAGAACCTTTTGTGCATTTCCTTCGAGTGCTGTTGCAGTTCTTCCACAGTTTAGTACTAAATGTCATTCCTATTTGAATGCTTCCTATAAACATACCTCCAGATGACCTCTGTTGGTATAGTGTTAGCGTATATGTTAGAAGCATCAGACCTTTCTGTGAAAGTTAGGTATGGAATGGTACCTTTCTTATACGTTCCCATGCTGTTTGGAATATATATCTTATGGGACTTTCTTCAGGGACATACTGCTTTTGTGTCCCTTCCATTATCTCTATAGCAATTCCAATCTCCTCTCGTGCTGCCAAAAGGTCTTTGCTGAGGTGTCCTTCATCAAATTCTTAATGTAAACCATATATTAGTATGCCACGATAATTACAATCCAGCGTGGAAGTGAGTTCACATACGGTCGTCGAAATAGGATGCCTAAGGTATTGGAATTAGCATATACTCTTTTCACCTCATGTCATGTCAAATTGGAGAACAAACCCAATGCATCCAGTCAACTATCGTTCGTAGAGCCTCTTCATCACATGTTGGTGCCCACATTGAAGCTAAGTACGCATAGTCTGTTTTGGAGTTTTTAGTCGCCCATTTTCCACTTTGTCCAAATGTCCTATTTGAAATATCAGTTTGCTCTAATTTGGAGACCGAAATGTTTACTAGGTAATCTACCTAGACTTCAGTTTGTAGACGTACCTTGCAAGCCACGCATCAGCGTGAGGTTTCACGGAGAAATAATTTGGATTCACGGTAGGCTTTGCAGACATGATCGATGAGAACATATCAGGTACATAAACCTGGATTTTGTTGATCGCAGACTGTGGGAATGAGCTGATATTTTGATCAGGATTAGGGTTGAAGTATAAGAGCGGTGTCCCATCCGAAGTCAACTTTGTCAAAGGTGAGTCCATTGACTCGGATTCTTGACCCTTCTCCCGAATTTCTAGGCCCATAATGAACGGCTTTTGGTGTACCAAGTGAATATTGCTTCAGCTTCTAGAGAATTGAAGAATTTGCAAGCCGAGAGGCCATGAAGGTATATATATTGGTTAGGTGCAACCTTTCACAGCGACAAGGCCGTGTGGGTAGGATGTGTAAGACGAGTACCAAGACATGCATACCTATTTACCTAGAATGGGTTATTCAGCCCAACAAACATGCATGTGAAATATATTCCGTCCAACATCGAGCAAACTTTGCACATGAAATGACTTACGCCACTTTGTGGATGCCGAAATAGATGCCGCCGTATCTATGAACCCACGAACCCCTATTGGCTCCATGTATCTCACATCGTGTAATATTCCAGTTGTTGGTCGTCTTAGTTCAATAAAAGGCTGTATATTGTTGCGCCTTCTTCCTCAACCCAACCTATAAGGACAATGAAGACGTTATCTTACTCGATATCATGTATGCGATGTAATCTCCAGTGACATTCTCCAGCCCCCTTTTCCAAAAGTCCACATAGGTCACAACAGGACAGAATATCACCCCAGAACTGTCTTTTACAATCAGGAAAACAACCGTCCGCAGATACTTTGGGGGCCAAAATTGAATAGCAAGTGATCATGCTCTTATTTCAATAGCAATGGGATATATTTCGGCTAAGACATGATTGTTCTATCTTAATTTCCACTTTGATCAGGTATTGTTCCCGGCCAAGATCATTACGGGATAAGTTACCTACCTACCTAGGTACCCAATATTTACATATAAAACATCATAGGTCAACCCGCCATCAATGCTTTATATAAAGATGTTTGTTTTAACAGTGGCCCTATCCTGATATATCACAGAATTGTCGGCAGAACTTCGATTAGATGATCTCATGACAGTTGGCGAGGGGCCGTCCTAGGATAGAGTGTGGCTTTTCTTAAATTAATCATAGTCTCGGCCTAGATGCGCTCAGCCAGAAGACTTAATCAATCTTGCGGGGGTTCAGGCGTATGTTTAAGGGTGGCTTCTCCCACAAGCCGAACATCCGCTGATTCTGCATCCAGTCCGTCTCTTGCTTTTCAGCCAACGAAATGTCATAGTTCCAGACAAGCCTGGCCAAAATTAATCTCATCTCAGCATATGCAAGGCTGTTAAGACTCATTAGAATTCTGCAAGTCTCACGAAGCCTCGAGGCATGTACGTACTTTTTTCCGAGACAGTTCCGTGCTCCAGTGGAAAAGGGCTGGAAAGCGTCCTTCTTATCGTTTGCAAAACGCGGGTCACCCATCCATCGCTCAGGTATGAATGACTCTGACAACGCAAAGTTACTTGGGTTATGGTACATGGACCAGTGCCAAATGTCGACGATGGTCTTAGTTCGCTAGGGTCAGCTTGACGATTGTCAACGTTTGGAATCCGGTCATCTACTTACCTCTTCGGGAAGATATTTTCCACAGACCACCTCGCCTCCTCGGTGAATCAAGCGGGGAACTGAAGCAGGCGCAGCTGGGTATATGCGCATACCCTCATCGATCACTGCCGCCATATATCGCAGCCTCTGTGCGCTGAGAAGAGTGATTTCGGCTTCAGTGTCAAACGTCGATCGTACTTCCTTGCACAATTTATCCAAAACGTCTCGGTGCGTGCAGAGCAGGTATGTCACGCCGCAGAGCCTTTACAATAATTAATCCGTCAGTATTCCCGATCTTCGTAGCGCCATATCCAAGGATTGACTCACGTTGTCGCAGTGGTCTCAGAGCCAGCAATGATCAATAAATCCGCGTTGTGATGGAGCTCCTTGAGGGTCATTTTCTGACGGGACATCAATATACTTGACTGGTGAGCAGTAGCATATCACCCCTGCATTCGTGGATATTAAAGCGTACCTGTTTTCCGTCTGTATCGGATGAAGTCATGGCGTCCATAAAGTCGTGACGATTTGATCCAAGGGACAACCGTTTTGCAACTTTAGTCTCTGTAAGTTGTGTGTGTTCCCGTATCTTATCAGCAACGAACAACAGTAGAAGCGGGCTGATGAGGGACTCAAGGGTCGGATAGGCTCTTCGGATCTGCAGTAAAATCTGTTTCTGTTTGAATTGATCAAATATGATAGCCACCCAGGCATGGTAGCTTGATGAGTTTAAACAGCCAAATGATTCTCCAAAGGCCAAGTCTCCAATGACATCGAACGTAGTGTAGTTATACCACTTGGCCATATCCACAGGTCGACCGCTGATGCTGTGTTCCCTCATACGCTCGAATAGGAGATCGATGTAACCACGAATCATTGGTTCCTGTTTGCTCATCTCTTGTGCTGAGAAGCCATGCGCAAGTATTCGACGCATTCGACTGTGATTCTCCGAATCCGCAGCAATGACCGCCTGGCTGACATCTCTGAAGAACCCAGGGTCCTTGAGATTCTCGGGCTGTCCTGACTTGCGATGGCCGTACACCTCCTTCCATGCCAGAGGGTTGAGAAACGAGACCGATCGTGGGCCAGTGCGAACCGCATCGCCATACTTCTGGTGTAGGGCGAGGACCTTTTTATGAGGCCTTCCGGAAAATTGCATGAGAGCTTGAGGGAGAGGTGAAATTGCCCATAGTATCGGGCCAGGTACTTTTCGAAGAGGGCTGAGGAAAAGATTATAAATCACAGACCACAGAAAATAACCAGCGACCTACTAAATGTTAGTCACATTCACCACTTCAAGGTTTCTATTTCCATTCAGTTGTAAGGAGGGTTCTTACAGCGCACAGGGCAAGGATCATCAACCGTGACGACGCCGAAGGTTTATCGACAAGGAGATCTGCAATTTCAAGTTGAGGGGCCATGATCAGTGATTGATCATAGATCTAGGGGAGTTGGTATGAGAGGAGTGAAACTATCGTGTTCTCATGCCAATGAAAGGTAATGCAATTTATGTTCTAAGCAGCAAGAAATGTGTCCATCTAAAATACCATCCACCTTAAATAACCCGCTTCGTTTCGTTTTGTGTCTTTAAAGCTAAAGAGGCCTAGATTCTACGGAGTTGTCGCACCAGCCGACAACTGACGGATCGCATAGTAATAACAGCCCGAGCCCGAACCCTGATACGATCCGCCGGTATTTAAAATCTTGATGTTACCTTTTGCATGATCTCATCCCTGCACATGGGGATATTCCAGGTTTCGGACGGGCGATTACGTGACCAATATCTGACAAAGTCCCAAGGACATCAACTTCGCCTGAAACATCACCTGCATACCTAGCACATACTATTCAACAAGACTATATCGATATCAATTAAATCTCCATCAACGGGTTCAATCGCTTGTGAATAATCCTAGAGGTTCTCCTCGTACTTCTTATCCCGGTAGACCATACTTACTGGGGTATTGACTCAATACATAGGCATACGACCCACTGCGAAAGGGGAGCTGTGTGATTTTATACAAATTTCTTCATTCTGCTGGTCTGCAGTGTGATTGGCTTAATTTACAAGGTAGCTTACACGGTATTATCCCATATATCGTTGTCTTCTTTCTCGTGCGCCGTCAAATCATCACGCAGCATTCGTCGTGCGAAAGTGCGCAGCGGTCCCCGCTTAGAATCCACTATGGGCATCAACCATTCCAACTTGTTCTCTTTGCCATCCTCGGAAGGTTTGGAGATCGGAACTGTTGTGGCGCCGAAGCCCAGTGGTTTACAGTTGAGATAGATGTTCTCAAAGTGCCCCTTGGGCGCTATGTATGTCTCATGGAAGACAGACAGATGCGGATACTTTTTGCCGGCACCCTGCGACCACCATCGCAGACCCGCCATATGTTCAGGCCCATGAGCATAGTTGTGAAGACTCTCGATATTCTTCCAATACATGATGAACATTATCATGTTATTGGCATGCTCGGTAGTACCCTGCCACTGCGACCAACCCAACAAGCCTTTCTTATCATAGTAGTCGTCCAGCGCCTTGGCGATCTGATTTTGATAGTACCGGTTTTCAGTGAGGCCTGGTGCCATAAACCCCAAGGGATGGTTTACTTGTTGACCAACGAAAAAGACGACAACAGATTCATCGGCAGGCTTCGAGCTTAAGGTGCCGTCTGCATGCGGAAGCTGGACGCCCCACTTCTTGCGGATAGCTCCGTCCATATAACGATTATGTGTTATGCCGAGGGCCATGGAGAGATGATCGATTGTTCGTAGGACAAGGAGAACTATGACTGGGATGGTTGCCCGAAAGCCGAAGTACGCGACAGCAGCTGTCTGAAGCAGGCCGCCAATGCAAAGCCAGGTACTCAATTGGAAGTAGTCTTTGGCTGCCACGAAATGTAGGCTCCTAGTACGAATAGCCTTGGTGAAGTGCCATTCTGGTCGTTCTTTGAACGGTTTGAAGAGTAGTTCGAATGAGGGTGCCATTGTGGACAGAAACAATCGAAGGCTTACGATATGCTTGATTCGGATAATAATGACTTGAAAGGCTATTCTATAGATTTCATAGACATGAGTTGGCTGGTCCCTGAGGCGGTATTATATATCCTCTGGCCGAGCCAGGTTGACGACAGGCTTGAATGCCCAGACTGCATACCTTGTATAGGACGAACCTATGTATAGGATGTATGAAACTCGGAGCCAGCATGAACACCGATGGTCCGTTAGGCGCTACAGACATGCTGGGTATGATATCAAACAAAAGTTTTGGAACGCTGTCACGTGCCGGTAGGTCTTACTAAACTATTCACTATATTGGATCTGGTTAAGTATGTCTACTGAAGCCTATAAGAAGACCCATTGCACCCTTAATGAGTAAAGGCTAGTGGAACATCAGCTCGACTTGCCAGCCTTAGACTTGACAAGGTGTTAAAATATGATATACCCCTCCGTACTACCATTATTAGTAGCACTGATCGCTGCATAAGTTCCTTCCTAGGGCCGTTAGGTTCCATTGCAGCGGCAATATATGGTTTCCAAGAAACGGTTCTTTTAAGGTTAGCCCCCATTAAGTCAATTCTTTGTAAGTTACGTAAAGTGCTTCTTCGATATTGACCAATCAAAGAAAGCGACTAACAGCCGTTCTTGAAAAGAGATCCGTTTAAGGCCTAAACCCCGTCTTACAACCGTTAGATAACTGTTGTTTCAAACCAGCCATTGCCGCTTGCCAAGGCATTAGTACCGTTGTGCGCTTGCGCTATCCCACATTATGTCAGGCCTTGTTTACTTAGCTAGCGGCTTTGCATATAAGCTAGCCAATTAAAGCGAGGCCATTCACAACTAAGATAACTGCCGATAAACTGAGCTTCACCTTCAACAGACCATTGACATACTAGTATCTTAGTTGTCAATCCCCACGATTCCCCAGCTTACCCCAGAATCGACTCCCTCCCCACGTTTCCCGTCATCAGCTTCATTCTGGGCTGTGTAGAAGTGGGCAATCTCCGGACAAGTGGAAGTTGATCAATGATCTACTTGTCGGCATAAGGTATCGACCAGTAGAATCTGCAAGATCTCTCAAATTAGGGGACTTAGGACTAGTATCAACGTTCCAACAGGACTCAAAAAGGCGCAAGTAGTTTCATGCAGTCAAGGCTATTAGCTTTCCTAACTCTTCAGGTTATGCGGGTCGGCATTTGAATGCGGGTTTTGATATTTATAGATATCAACTTACTATGTAGTAATATCACTAGATATGAATGAGATAACTTACACGTGCTACAGTTACACTTACACGTCGTGTCTCCCAGTGCCCGGATCAACTCAATCAACTCCGTGAACGTGTCTTGTGGAGTTGATAGATCCTAATCCATGAAGCCCTTTCGTGGAGTTAGCAATGATGTAAGCCAATGTACACCAAAAAGAAAGGTGTATTTATGAACTCCATGATCATACGACCCTTAATTCTGGAGTTGTGGGGCCCCTTATACTACGCTATTACTACGTAGTAGTAGTTGTTGCACTTACGGGGCAGGAAGAGAGGTCGAAGGGAGTCTAGATTCTTTGCACCTTAGCTGAATAGCAGTGCGCCAAAAACTAACTATGGGACGGTGCAACTAGGTGGCCTCGTGACAGGAGTGTCCGTGCCTTAGATTTGAAGTTATCTAGGTACCTAGGCATTCACACTTGCGTCATTGTCTTCTATAAGGGTAGGAAAAAAAGGGTTACATCCCAGGTTACCCCTAAATTTATTGACGAGCGTACAAGGTTCAACATCTGCCGATAACCTTAGCATCGATGGCGCTTGTGAAGGACTTCGGAGTTACCAATTGTCTTAACATGTAGTAATAGCTAACAAAGGACTAGCATCATGAAGTATCCACAGTCAGCGCAACTAACCCATCAACTCAACTCATATGTCCCTTTCGTCGAGTCGGCCACCTATGTAATAGCTAAGGCATTGATGGAGTTGAGTTGATTGAGTTGATGTAACCTTCGGTGTAGGTAGATTGGTCCGAACACTTATCTCTCTTTGATTAGGTAGGTAGTTATCGGCCGAGTCAATTAGATGCTAAGGTATAGAACTTATTGTCTACTAAGTAAGGAAGGATTTCTCCCTTTGTGCATTTATCTTGGTATTCCTCTGAGCTGTACTCTGCAAGGGCTGAGTCAGTCTTAAGTAGCGCTTGACCAGAATTCAGCAAAGCAACAAGAGATGGTGCAGAAGATTAGGGGTCGGCGAGGGCAGCTCTCCGAGGATGCAACGGCCTTACCCGCTCATATCACATGAACCCACTGCATCAGGTATGTTCGATAGCATGCAAATAACTAACAAGCTCATACATTGTGCTATATAATAGTATCTCTACAAAGTCGGAGGCTAGAACTCAACGCAGATTAGTCAAATATGACCCGCCCTCGGTCTCTAGGAATAGTACCGAAGAGTCGAAAACCGTCTCATTGGCCAACTCTGTCGAAACTTGTCGAACACTTGCCTGTCAAAACTGACAATCACCTCCAAGCCTTCATCACCGGCGGGGTTGGCCGGCACCCTAGGTAGGACGATTGGGTACCTTTTATACATCAATTTCGGCAGTCTAACGGCATCGCATGTTCCCACAATGTCACCCCAGTCCAGTCCGTATATATTCTGGTCGGCCCACGAAACAATGGATACGCCGTCATGACGCGGCCCTAGTGTAATTGGTGGATGATCCCCTGACGCACCATCCAAATATAGCAACACATTTCTAACTCTTTCCTCGTCGATGCTATGAAGGGAGGCACGAATTATAGAAGCAATGTCGGCGAGCTTTGAAATTGAAGCGGAATCCAATGGCTCATCATCATTTGAGGAACCAGCGTGGAAGGAGAGGGAAATGAGATCATCGCGTGAAGCCGTAGCAGTAGTCATGATAAAGGCAGTACCCAGATAGTCTGGAGGTAAAGGTGGGTTGAATCGTGAGCGAAAGTTCACGGGGAAGCCTATCGTGTTGCTACCCTTGCGATCGCTCATCGGATCTGATTCGGCTGATAGTACTGCGCTCCAAAGTAGTGCCGTGAGTATATCACTTGAGGAGACCCAGCCCCCATTCCCCCACGAAGCAATGTGCTTGTTTACTGCATGCTTCAAGGCTTGCAGAGTTTTCTGTGGGAAGAAAAACACGCCCGTCGTGGGATCGCTGGGTTGCGACGCCAAAGCGGCGATTTTAGTCAACTCATCGGGACCCTTGACATGAAGAAGCTCAGGAATTGAAGCTGGCGTTGGCCTATTGGAAGTATCCGGTCGCTCGAGCAGGGCTTTGCGGTTCAGCCAGGCTGGGTCGAATCCAGCTGCCGCTGATGCGCCTGTCCGACAGTGTGAGGCCCAGAGTTTAAGCAAGGCCCCGAATCCAGTGATGTCAGTTGTGCAATGGTGAACTGCAACACACAAGATGAGCCCTCCTTTAACGAGCGATAACTTCGTCCGAAATACAGGTGTTGGGTTTGGGAATGGTGGCTGGGTATCAGTAGGTATGATTCCGGGCCCGGCGAATGATGAAGGTGGGAAATGATGCTGCTTTATGACGACGTAGTCGATCGCATCTGAAATGTCTTGCTCCGAATAGAGATCCTCAAGAGTTTGATAACATTCACTGAGGGAAACATGTTTGCGATCCTCGCTAGTGATGATGCCTGCCAGTAGGTAAGGGACGTCAGCTAGAACTCTAGCTAAGCCAGTTTTGAGTGTGTGAGAAACCTCTGCGCTTGTCGAAGGAAAACACAGCATCTGGCGAACATAGCCTCGAGGCATGAGCTTATCAAGTGGAGAGAGTGCCGTCATATTGAAATTGGTAACTATAAATATCTGTTGTCGAGTTAGACTTCATTGATCTTGGCGAGACTCAGTTCAATGAGGAGCAGCTATATACCTATATCGCTCTTTCTCGGTGCCTGTACGTGTACCTGGATGCCTGTTAGCAGACCATCCCATTGATATATTCTCTACCTCAGGGACCTCGACAGTCGAATACGCCATATCAACCTTGTGGAGAGGTATCAAATCCTACTGCGACGATATCGTCATCAATGATGCATCTCAAAGCGAGATAATTGCTAATCACTAGTTTTACGGTGTTATCGGTAATATGAACTATACCCAAATTATCCCCGAAGGCATCCAAGAACATACTACGTAATAGTCAGTCAGCCGTCAGAAGCAGTCCAGGTAGATAGAGTCGCATAATAGAGCAGGCAGCACGTTTTTGAAGTGAAAGAAAAACCAACCGTAAGTTAATATACAACCCGATGAAATTTGAATATGAGCGACGATGACTTGGAATGGAATCTTAAATTCTTGAATGCTGACTTGAATATTATTGGACTTGATGCTGTCCACGGTCTGGGTTAGTCAGCGACCACTTTACACGTACCCACACGTGCAACGCGTACTGAATCTTAAGACCAATGGTTAAAAACAACAAGTAAAATGGACGCGTCAAGGGGGGATGACAACTTTGTTAAGCTATCAGGGAAATTGGATTGGAAATAATATTTGGATCGTTTATATGATGAGACTTAATATTATATCATATTATAGCTACAAGCAGAAGGAATATCAAGTATTAAGAAAGATGGCTCGGAGATTAGGTACCGTGGATAAATGGATGCGACTTGTTCCCCTTAATGCGGTTTGGAAAAGTCTAATAAAACATGGCAACCTTGGTTGAGATAGGTACTTGTATGCTCAGGTGTTTTCAAGATGTTGCTTGAGAATTTTTTGGTTGCTCTGCAGAAAAGGATTTGCTTTTGAAGTCAATCATTGGAAGCGACACTGATAACTTGATATCCATCTAGTGCGCGGTGGTTGCTAGGACATCGACGTTGAATCTTGAATTGATGGAAGATGATCCAAGTTAAAACGCGACTAACCCACAGTGTAGTACAGTTTCATGGATCAGGGGTCCTTATTAGCCACACTAGTAGGGATGGCTGGACACAGACGCTATCAAATATAGCTGACTGGCTTCATGATGTGGCTTTTAGCGGGGTACTTGGGGGCTTTTCGAACCTAAAGCGACATATCAGCCACAGCAGTCTGTGCGTACCGTTTATTGATACTGTGAGGCCTTGTCGATAGCGACCATACGTAAACAGGGACATTGGAAATCTATCGACAAACAACATCGGGGGGAGGCCTGTAATTCAACCCGTTGCATCACCCCATAAACATGGGCGTATCTTCTTGAGTCAAACCCCAATATCAAGTTGGGCTTTGCTACTTTCGTACATACAGAATACAAGATACGCGAATCCGCACATACTCAAAAATTCCATTCTAATTTGGGCGAATAGCCAAATAATGAGAGAAGCCAGAAATTCTCTAGACTCAGACTTCAATTACCTTTTTCGACGCTGTTTTCTTACTTGTCTTACTTTAAGCGAAGCGAGCCGTAGCCTAAAAATACTCTCCATCTGACAATTGACAACGATTGTGCCGCGCCTAGATGACATAGCCCTGCTATTCTATTTGACACCGAATTACACGATCGCTTCGAACCGACCAAAACACCAGAAAACACAAAGCGCATTACCTGCCAAATCTATTATCTACAAACACAAACGAAAACCCGG
The DNA here is from genome assembly GCF_022578515.1 of Annulohypoxylon truncatum. NCBI lineage: Eukaryota > Fungi > Ascomycota > Sordariomycetes > Xylariales > Hypoxylaceae > Annulohypoxylon > Annulohypoxylon truncatum. The sequence continues at coordinate 347,999 of NW_025953820.1, forward strand.
GCAGACAACACTGTACCTTGCAGTACCACGCAACGTCCTAAACTATTCAAGACCAACAGAAATGAGAAATGCCCAGTCGATTGCAAAAACCTCGACCACGTCCTACGCCCAGTCGCGATCCTTCGGATCCCCTACAGGAGGACATTGAAAACCGTGAGTGCAGTCTAGTTCATGTCTAGCATACAATGCATAGGGTCTCTTATGTTTTAGAACAATCTCCTAAAAGAGAGACAGGCAGCACTTTGTCTCTGCCTTGTTCATTTCGAGTTCTCAGGACAAAGCGAAACCTTCATTATGTTCCGACGCCAATTATGAGAGAATATCTGTTAACCCGTATTTATAGAGTCCGCATACCTATATACTGCACCGTCAGATGCTAGTCCTAGAACAAAGCCGGCGTATGCTTCCTACGGCCTGACAAACACAATGAATACCTTCAGCACGACCCCCGAATCCAAATACAACCCCTATGCTAATCCTAGCTTCTCACCTAACGGCAACAAGATCCCCTCGACTATTCGAACCGTTCCCAGCTTCGAGGCGCCCTCGGATGCCTCTTCGTTAGACTCCCCATCTGCACGAAACAGCGGGTTCTCTAGTTCCGTCAATAGCAATGTTAGCGGCACATCATACCATTCTCAACAACCAACGCAAAGTACCTCCACCGTCAGATTAAAACCGCAGTCGCCTGGCCTGTCGCCACCGTTGCCGATATCGCAAAGTGGAAGTTCATACATGTCTACAAGCGATGCGACTTCTGGGGAGATGGAGATGACAGACGAGCCGGCCCTCTCTTTACAGGTCCCTGAGACCAACATGCTTGACGACCGGTCAAATAGAGCTCTCGATAGCTCGCCGCAATGGGACGGCGCTGTAGGCAAAGCCGGTCTGGGGAAGACGGGCCGGGTCATTAATAAGCTCGTGTCCGACAACGAGGCGTTAAAGCGGGATATTCAGATCGAGAGGTTAAAGGCTGAGGAGGCAAGACAAGCCGCGAAATTAATCGAGGATAAGATGGAAAGAATGGTGGCGGACTACGAAACTCGGTTATTAGAGGCCAACGTAACCAAGACGCTGCTAAGTCGCAAGGAGCGTCAGGTAGAGCACCTACAATCGGCAGTCGAATTGGAGAAAAAACGAACGGCAGATGCTCAAGAGCGCGAGCGGATATGGCGCGAAGAAGTGGAAAAGAGCCGCCGTGATACAAAGGTTCAAGTAGAGGAGGCTAACATGCACGCGGCGCTGATGGACGGCAGATACAATGCCATCTCGTCACACTGGAAAGATCAAGGTGACGAAGTGAAGCGGGCGATGGCAGGCCTCGATGACAAGATTAAATCATTGGTCAATGAGCGCAAGACGGACGATGAAAAGATCAATGTTCTCCGCGATTTATGCGACCAGCAAGACGGAAACATTCGAGACCTCCAAAGGCAAAAGGAGGAAATCGCTCGGCAATTCGAGGCTTACAAACGTGAACAAGAACAAGCATTGAGGGACATCAAGACGAAGGCACGAGAAAGAGAAGATGAGCAGCAGAGATCACTTGAAGAAGCGAAACGGGTACTTGGTCAACTCAAATGGGCGTTGAACGTGAAGCAAACCGTGAAGGATGCCCAATAATAGATTACCCAGCCCGCCGCACCTCTTCCAATCACCCGAACGATGTGGACGTATCATGGATTTCACGGGCTTATAGCTTTCCTTCGGGCCAATTTTCTTTTCTCTGTATCGTGTCTAGTGGAATTACGGCTTTGAAATTGCAATACCCTTTTCATTTCTTGGTGTACCTCCAAGCGCATCGGAAAGGCGCTAGGAAGAGGCTATCACTTAATCACTCTGGATCGCTTCTTGCCTCTTATGGCAACTATGATGATTCCTTCTTTACCGAATGCACAACCCAACCCTGATGCTTGATCGAATAGAGTGGCTAGGAGCAGGTCAGGAAAAGGCGCTCGAAAAGAGCTCTGGTCTGGATATGTTACGATACTTGGACTGGCGTTGTGGCGAACAAGTTTTTATATGGTCTGAAGTTAGAGTCAAACTCTGCAGGTCGTGGCATTATCACTTCATCAGGCACTTCATTGGTCAGGAGGGCAGAGAAAGACCCTCGGTTGGCATAGCAAAATATGTACGAATACTTACATTCACGACCCTCCCTTCTCATACCCTTTTATGTTGCATATACCCGGGTTACCAACTTATAGAAAGTTTTTTTTTCGTTGAGCATTTTCTCGATATTTTACATCTGTCTAGAATCAAAATTGAGTAACCGCAGTGATGAATACCTTTGATGTTGGTCTAACTCCAGTCTCTTGCTCTTCAGAGATGCTTGATATGTATAACGCAAACTTTTTATTGTCCTTTTCCCATCCTGCACTTGTCGGGAGGAAGGGATTACAACTGTTGAAATACCACTTAATAGATGAAACGTGAACCGAATAGATTATTGTACAATTAGATGTTGAGCAGCTCTCATGTGAAGGGCACCTATGAATACATGCCTTATTCAAACCAAAGATCCCCCGACACGTATTTCCAAGTGTCAAATGACTGCTTTACCGTGCTATTAACAATAGACATTACCAAGTCCACGAACACATTTCTACATATAAATTCGTAGGCGACAAAGGTTGCACCATAAAGCCTGTGGTGGTGGAAATGCAAGATTGATATTCCTCATGTTTTGAAAGTATTCTCATACTTCCTTCCGTTCAATAATGGGCTACCGCACGCACACCCAAGAGCATCAATGTCTTATTCCCAAACAAGCTGCTTTTTCCATGCAACTTACCTAGTACTTTCAGCGGTATCATAAGTACTTGGCTTATCAAATATGCGTGCCACAGACAATGTCAGGTCTAATCACAATGTTAAAACAGCCGACAATTCACTGATTACCTTCATGACATTGATACAAAAATTGCTATAAGACTCCGATCTCCTATCCTACCAAGTCTCCCCCTATTTCGGATATTTTTCGGATAATTATAACAACCCCTTTATACTTAGTAGGTGATCTACTACAACAATCATTTACAGTATGCTATCCTCAACCATAGTAATAGTATCTATTTTTATTAATTGGGTATGTTTAAATACTTGACGGGTTAGCCTTTGGCCTCCTGATCTGCCTGAGGTTTGGTCGGATCGAGGCTCAGTTCATGGAATTACTTATGCCTAGGTGCTATGTTATAATTTAGCTTCAGAGCACTTCCAATGAGCCTCAAGCTTCTCACATGATAACATTGCTATAACCATACTATTAAGCCTACCTTACAACACTGAGATTGAACTTCCTTGGTTGTTCTCAGTGCAAGTGCAAATATCATCGTCGAAATACCTATCCATAGGGACCATGATTGGTACCATGCAATTTTGTGTTGGTTGGATCAACATAATCTATGTTTCTAAGTCTCATCACTTCAGTAAAGAGCATACCCTCTTCATTCACTTATTTATCTAAATGACGGGATGCTTATAGGTAATATTAGACTTGCTAGCCAGACAATCAAACTCACAAATCTTCAGTATAAAGGCACTTGGTAGCTTAATCTATTATTGGATGTCTAGATAAGTAGGTATTTATCTGAATAGATCTTTCTAGAACTACCTAGAGGTCCTAACATCAGTTTAGGTGGGGGCCTTAAAAACTAGCTAAGTCTATACCTATCTATTCAAGCGAACCATCTAAACAACATAGACGTCTTGTACAGGCAGTTTACCTACTGATATGTAGTACTTCCTGCTTATATAGTAGGCACCTATATAAGTTTATATGGCAAGTTCATTTATATACCTAGTATTCAGGTAACATCCCCCTATTCTGTGTACACATCCTATTTACCCGTACCTACAGATAGATATAGACACACAGGTAGGTAGGTAGATACCATTTGGCGAGGGGTATGTCATGGATAGTAGCTTCCTACATATAGAGCTTGATAAAAATGAACTCATATTGAAGTCATTCCTGAAAAGGACCTACTACATACATAAAGATGCCCCAAGCACTAGGTTCGATATGATGTCGCCTACTTAAGAGCATGCTTGGAGTCATAGGAAGGTGCATATCGGCGACATGATGATGACGGGAAGGTCCTCCGAACTTCAATATCCACTTACCCTTACAAATCACCGAACTCTCTCGGTTGCTCCCGCCCTGGAGAATCCGCTCATGGGATAAACAGAACCTAATAGTACAGTGACACTAGTACCATTGGAGTGAAGAGTACATATACTTTATTTTCAATCTTCATCAATTCACTATACTATAGTTATGTATTGTACACAAAGTAGAGCAACCTAGGTACGCCTTTGATTAGTACTTGGGCTTTCAAAGGTCACTAGACCTAATAAGGTCGTGTTGTTCTGTTTATCCCACTACTTGCACATGGATCACACTGACGCCCCTGTTTAGGGAAGCCTGCCTTTGCAGAGTTGTCACTAGCACACTACCCACTACCTACCTACACCACTACCCAGGCACAGGGCTAACACGAGTCGTCAGGTCCCCCGAGTCTCAGTTACGCTTTGGGGTCTCTAAGTTGATATCTTTCAGAACTTCATCGTGAATCTCCAGTCGTCCCAACCCAACTTCATCAAAATCTTTCTGTCCACCTTACTTCATCCACACTACTCCGTTTCGCCTTACTTCGTGTACAAGACTTCGTCCATACCACACCTCATCATTGATCTCTTTTCGCCTATGTCTTTTCGTTCAGATCTCTTCGCACCGTATCTCACCGTCGTCTTCGAACTCGAGTTCGGATTCTGCGACTTTTCATTCTCTACACTTTATTCCTGTTCTCCTCTGCTCTGGTAAGTTCCATCTTTCCTATTTTTCATCTGGATTTGTTTTCATCCATACACTTGAAAAATCAAACCTTCCCTACCTCGTACCCAACTCAAGAAAATTACTACCTGTTCTACACTGGACATTGCACATTATCTGAGCCCTTCAGCCACAAAACTCTTCCTATCACTGAATGATCTGATTGATTTGATTTGACTGGGGTATCTTGATTAGAGTAGCTTTCAAAGCTATACTTTGGCCTACTCTTACTGGTAAATACGCGTCCCATTCACGTGGATTGCTTACCATACTCCCATCAACGTCATCTCGCCTACACTTCAATCACTTAATCACCATTTTTCATCTTCTTTTCCCTCGATTTAGTGCCTTGAACACACCTTGGTGCTTCCTTATACACATCTTCTCTACAGTACCTGCTGGAAGTTACCAGCAATTTTACAGGTCGATAATATAGTGATTGACACTGTATATACGTAAGAAATTTGCTGTTTTCTTGCACACTTTACCAAGGCGAGTCATCTATGATATCAACTGAGCTTAAAATTGTTTCCTTGTTTGTTCCCGCGCATGGACTCCCTCATATTACCTTCTGAAGATTACCCTGAAATCAGCATCAGAGACTAACATATCCCTTCATAGGAGTGATGACATCCAAAATGTCTCTGCTACAGCACCATGATCGGGGCGAAGCCTCCGTTTCCCCTCGGGTGTTGGAAAAGGTACGCAGCCAGTTTCCTGGCTGGGCAGCTGCAACCCGCTCTCGTGGAGCTACTGCCGCCGACGACAATGGACAGTCCGAATTCCTTCTAGCATCGAACTGGATGCTACGATCAGAAGGCCTTGCGGAGTTGTCTGATGGACTCGAGAAGGATATTGAAGTAAGTTTTCATTCGAAATCAATAACGTTACATTTCCATTTCTGATTAATTTACACTTGACTTTTATGCTGACTTAACCATAGGGAGTCCAAATCACCTACGATTCCCGACTTTCTTCGCTCCGTATCCGATGCTTAGCATCTGAGGAGGACACTGTTATGGCAAAATGCCAATCTTTACTGGACAAGATTGTCCAACGTGAACTCAAGGGAGGCTTGGTAAGTAACATATTGATATTATACTCAAGGTAGTATCTAACCATCTCATAGGCTATTCCCAAGCATGTCACTACTCCTGAGCAATGGCGTGAGGGCGCCTATGGTGCTTCTCAATCGGAGAAGAAGGACTCTGTAATGGCTTTGGCCCCCTCAGATATTCGAGGCTCCGTGTGCCGAACGGCATGGATCATGCCCGACAGCCTGGCACAGAAGGGCATTGTGGTATCGAAACTTATCACCAGCAAAGCCTTTGCGAAGCTACAACACCTCACAGGCTGCACAATGATGATCAGCAGCGATGGTCTCTCTATCCATATTGGGGCCAAGTTAGAAGAAAAGGTTCTTATGGCCGAGCGTAAACTTACTACACTGGCCAAGTACGCTGTGAGTTTAGTCATTTTCTACTTATGATAGATACATGTAATCTAATAATTCTCTAGGCAATCCCTTCTGAAGCCAACCTCCGTTGCGAGAGCTTTATTTATGCAGAGGACCAGCAAGGTGGACTTGCCAAGTTCACATACATGGTACACGGAGCAAAACAGAGTCTAAAGACTTTCTTCTTGGATCGCATGATTTACTCGCTGGCTGAGGGAAAATCCGCTTATGGAAGTGTCTTTGAGAAAGGAGTAGTTGTGACTCTATCCGGCGGTGCCACCACACCAACTCCTAAAGGAATAGGTGTCACTCCAGCGATCCTTTCCAAGGACAGAGATGAGCCTTACAAGGCCTTCTCGTCTGAATGGCGCTATAAAGCTAAGGAGGCATCCTCTGATGCAGCTTCGTCGGTTCCATTCGATCCTAACCCGCGTGTCACTTCATGGATTACGAAGTTGCCTACACCAGAGCTTATGTTACCTCACGGTGATGAGAAGAACACCACTGACCCGGACTCAGGTATTAGCAACAATCGCTCAAAAATAGCCGGTAGCTACGATGGCGAGCGCGATCTGACACAGAAAGAGATCCATGAGCAGCAGAGCAAACTGCTTCCTCATCAAATCAGCCAGGTAATCCCAACTTTGCCGAAGTCAAGCCATGAGGATTCCGTGCCGCTACCAGTACAAGAGGTTATCTATGAGCAACGAAACCGAACCCCTCATCAGGTCAACCAAGCTCCCAACACCGTGCCAGAGTTAAAACAAGAGGAAGCACAGAAGACCACGCTGCACTCATCGCAAGAGGGCATGTCTGAGCAACAGAGATCAGGAACTCCCCGAGGTGCCCATGCAACGACTACGAGGGTTAAAAGAGGAAATACTGGTCGGAGGCAGGGTGGTAGAAGGCAAAATGGCCGCCAAGACCAGCGTAGGCGTAGCAACCGTGGTCGACGACCTTACCAGCAGCGTCCTACTGAACAACGGCGCATGAATTCAAGAAATGCCACAGGTCACGTAGCAAATGGAACGCCTGCACGCTTTCCGGAACAGAGTCAGGCTCAGGATCATGGCAATACTGCTCATTTGAACACTCAAGGCTCTACTTCGGCCCGTTATGTCCCACCCCATCTCAGGTACTTGCACCCCGTTAGTCAGACAAGTGTACCTAAGCAAGCATCTCAAGAAACTCCTGAAGTGCGCGAGGGTATCCTCATAGTCTTGGACTCCGATGAATCAGACCACGAAGAAAAGAGATTGGAGGAACTTCGGACCACAATTGACAAGCTGGCTGAAGAGACTACGACCGAAGCAGGAGAAACCAACTCTCTTTCAACCCAATCCACAGCGATGCCCGCTAACTCTTTCGTTGATACCTGGAATATGCACTGCCTACAACAATGCCTGCCCTCGATTGAAACTGACAATCAGAATCATGGCGGCCTAGCTGATAGCAGCAAAAGCCCGACCTTCCACAGTACAATGAGACAACAGGCAAGTGCTCGAACTACTCGACGACTTAATCCATCGCTGGGTAAGGTGAAGGCGTCTGAGGACCCAGCTCCCCAGTTGATTGGAGCCATGAGCCAGAAGATTGTCCGTATGATGAGCTCATTAGAAGTATTCCATGGCAGAGTTTCTCTGAAAGCTGAGATTGGACGGTTCTGCCTCACAAAGATCAATCGAGGTTATGTACAGGCACAGGGTCAGGGTGAGCCCCTACAGGATATCAAGGTGGCCCTGGACAAGCATCACACTAACCCCCGAGATGTTATGTTCACAAACGTGCTTACCGCAGAGGGAGCAGATGCAAATTACATTGCATTCATGAAAGACAGCCTCGGAAAGAGAATCTGGACCGGCGACACTCGTCGCACCGTCTACGAGATCACCTGCTGTGCTCTGACCGCAGATAATAAGTATTGCAGATTCGTTATCGAGGTTGACGGTGATGATTTCACCTGTCAAGTCCGCCCGTTCCCTACCGACTCGTGCTCCCTCTTCGTGCACTGTCCCAAGAGATCGTGGGACTTCAAAGTTGCTCTAGCTAAGTCTCAAGACTTAGGTGAGGACTTTGCTGGGTTCGCAAAGGACCTTATTCGCAGCATGCGTGTCGCGTAAGTGAGAATGCTACCACGATTCTTTTTTACATATTAACTAACACCGTGCAATAGGCCTCAACCATCAGGAGTACCCTTCGTGGAGTTTACCATCAAAAAGGCCTACAATGTTGAGATGTTGGCACTCCGCACACGCAACATCGCGTCTTACACCAAGTTCAACACTACACCAGACGTGATGGAGATCTGCGAGGTTCATGATATGGGCCCATCCGACATCACAGAGGATGACAGCAAGCTTACCGTTGTGTTCCAACAACGTCCCGCATATCAGCAACTTGGCCAACTAGGAACCTGGTATGAGGTTTCAATGCAGTCAAAGACGGTTAACAAGGCGCTTCAGCAGAACCGCGACCTCGAGTTAGGAGAAGAAGTTGACTGGTCTCCGGAGAAACTCCAGGAATCTGGTGCGTTTGACGAGCTGATCCGTTCTACGATGGACGTGGTCAAGAACATCGATGGAGTGGGTTATTGGGGTGATAATTACCAGGACACAATGATCCATGGTATGCCTCTAACTGGTTCTACGGCATTTTCGCAGATGAGCGGCACTGCGATCTCTAAACTTTCAGTTTGGTAATTTCCTCAGAAGTTTCGTTTCAGTATCGCGATTCTTTCTTACCTGGAAAATCTTCTTTTTCCGAACCTATAAATAAGGACGACGTATAGGGGGTTTGAGGAGGTTTATATCAACAGTCCCGTTTCCTTTCTCTATCAAGGTTTCACTATAGCCTAGGAACCCAGTTATTAAGGTGGTGGTTGACATGTTGGGCTATGCTTTTCGACTTTCTTGCTTCTTGCAAGCTCGGAGAATCTCGCAAGTAGTCAAACAAGACTACCAGCCCCTACAGATAGTCAGATAGGTACACGGCAATCGTAATGGCTTTTACATGGAATTGAACTGTGTTCTGTGTGTTCGTGAATCCCGTAGGTTTCTACACAACACGAAACTCATAAGGTACTGTATCGCCCTCCGCCTCGCGCTATTCCCTTCAAGTTGACATGATATATGCCAAAAGCAAGCCAACTCCAAGACTTCGTATTGTAAACGAGTAAATGAAAACATGGCTACACGATACTTAATTAATAAAGAATTAACTTACCGGAGGACGTATGTCCGTAAAGTACCTAGTTAAGAGCACGACGGCAAGACGCACCAGGACTACTGACGAGACCCAAACTCATATCGACTGGAAAATGCTTGCATTTCTAATGGGTATTCTATCGTAGAGGCGGAACACACGTACACACATACATACATGCATAAACACGCGCGGAGGAACGTGGTGCGAACAGTAAGCAAGGCCCATCGTCCTCGAAGCTTGAACGGAACTTCAGCTTCATCACCTTCACCCCCCGACTTCCTCCAGGTTAAGTCTTTAGCTAACCTACTAACTTACCAAGGTACCCAGACAGGCAGGTAGGGAACCGACAACACTTCACCAACGGATATTCAACCAACCCTCCTTCTCCCTCTCTTTTTCCTTCTCTTTCTCCCCATCCTTCTTCATCCTCACCTCCCTATTCTCCCTCGCCTCTTTCCTCACCCCACCTCTCTCCCTGTTATCCCCCCTCTCGTTACCGTCATCAACCCCCCCTTCTCTTACCACTCCTACTCCCGCCACCGCTCCCGTCCCCCCAAGCACCCCACGTATCCTAGCAACAGTACTCCGACTCCGTCGCTGACGCCCGCCGTCCTAAAGCGCGCTCAGGTCGAGGGGAACGCTGCTGCCGCGGCCGGCCCGGTACTTGCGGGGCCCGCCGTGGAAGTGGCGGGGCTTGGGGAACTCGGCCTCGTCCTTAAAGCGCCATCGGCTGTCCTGCACGATGTACCGCTCCCGCGGCTCGCGCGGGCTGGCCACCCCGCTGCCCGTCGGCGTCGGGCTCGGGCTCTTGCTGCTGCCGTTCGGCGCGAGCGTGTACGAGCTCGGGTCCAGCATCGAGCGCAGGGTCGAGCCGGCGCGGTTGCGCGTCGACGCTTCTCTCGTGAGCGAGGTTTGCGGAGGTGCGGATGCGGGAGGAGGCGGTGGAGGCATGGAGGTTGGCGAGGAGCGACCTCCCGTTGCGGTTGCGCGCATGGCGGCTTGGAGGGCGATGTTTGGTGGTGATGGGGCGTTTGAAGGCGCTGCTGATGGCGGCGGCGGTGGAGGTTGTGAGCGCGCCGGCGCGACAGGCGGAGCAGGTGGTCTCGGAGCCGCGGCTGGAGGTGGAGGAGGCGCCGAAGGTACAGAGGGCGCGGATACGGGTGGCGGGGGTGGCGGCGCAGGGGCCGCGGACGGTGGTGGTGGTGGAGGCGCTGGGGGAGCCGGTGCTGCTGTTGGGGGAAGCGGTGGAGCTGGCGGTGCATGCGACCCGGGTAAAGGGGGCGGATGAGGAGGGTGAGAGTGAGACGACAAGGACGCAGGTTTCCTCGATCCGGGAGGTGGGGGCGGTTTCTTCCCAACCGGCGGTGGGGGGCCTTTCGAAGAGGACAGTGATACGGATGAGATCGGGCGTGGAACGTCGCTATGTATCTTTCTGAGGTTTGCTACAGAAGCGTGGGTGCCTGCTGTCGGGGGCGCCGGCACTGCACGTCCTGGCAGCGTGGGCACGGCCGGAGCTGACCCGATGGGCGGTCTGGGTGCCGACGGTGGCTTTGGTGACGATTCGGAGTCGGATAGGTAAGACGCGTTTTGGTTTGCTGTGTGGATGGTGAGTAATCTATATCCTTAAACTGAATTAACCCATTAACTTACCCCCAGTATCTACACCTCCACCACGTTTCTTCAACTTCGGCATGCCGCCCGCGAACAAGCCTGCCAACTGGGGCGCCGGCTCTGCCGACGCTCCATTATCACGGCCTACAAAATCGCTATTGCTTCTTGCTCGGTTGTGTCCTGGCATCCCTGGAACCGGTGGTGCACCACTCGGAACCGCAGGAGGCCTACCCAGGCCCGGAACAGGGGGTGCTCCGCCAATAGGCGGCCCTCCTCCGCCTCCCCCTGACGAACCTGCGACTATAGGAGCGGATCGATCGTTCGTAACGGTCTTCTTTAAAGCTCTTCCCTTCGTTATGTCGGTGAGCAGGGCACCTCGACCAGCACCGGATGCTGGTGGTCGTGCTGGTAATCCTCCGGGCGGTGGAGGAGGCGGTGGCGGTCCTCCCATGCCTGGGAGCGGCGGCGGTGGAGGAGGTGGTGGAGGCATTTTGGAGTATTAGCTCCCGTTCTCTTAAGTTGTCGATACTATCAGTCTCGTAGGCAGGGTATCAAAGTATCGAGTCGATGAGGGTTGGCAAAGGATAGGAAGATAGCCTGATGGGCCGTCACCATGCGTGGGTATACAACTGTAAGAAGATATGGCAAAACCGTACAAGTTTCCCGAATAAGGTAAAATGAAGTAGCGATGTATGGATATCTAGCTTCTGACTACAATGGTGTCTTAGTACAAGAAGGGAGCAATCGTAAGGACACACGATGCAATTCAATGGCAGAAATGACAGACTGGTGCCTTATCGGTGGATGGTTTAGGAGGCAGAAGGATAAGTGAATCAATTTATGGGGCGACGTTGGAATTACTGGTCGTAACCTGGAAGCTTTTCAGCCGCCCGCTGTCGTCACATTGTGGCGCAAGTTGCCCCGCCAGGCGCTTATCGATACGCGACTTGTAATTCAGACATGCGATCCTTGTCATTACGAGTAACAGAGCATTGTGTGCTCGCTCTTTCTATTCTGCCGTTTTCCACCAGTGAGATAAATTTTTATTTAGAGTGATAGCAATTGCCGTATCACGAAATAGAATTCAAGACGAAGTCTCTTGGGGTACCCACCAATGATAAGGGATGGAAGGAGCCTACTACATGGTAGTTTCTGCCATATCCTATAGAAGCATGTTTTCAATTTCCTTTTATATGCATTCACTATCGCCATAACGGTGTTCTGCAGTTAAAAGCAATTCCATATCCAATGAGAATAGATTTTACTAATTAGCATGTCTCAATTGAACATCTTTCGCAGCATCATCCCTCATCGCGTCAAGTTATCCTTTCCACCCTTCATCATACTTCTATTGCTTGTCGCCGAGTCTCAAACTCGGCAATTATTGTAGCAATGCCTCGACCTGCTCCCGTCCCTCGAGCACGGACGGTATGCCAAATCTGTGATTCGGTCGTCGGCCGTCGCTCATACTCTACAAACCCCACATTGAAACCTCACAATGCCGCTGCTAGGCCTCGAACTCAAATACAAAGAAGTATCTTGAAGACAAATGCAGTCCAGAAGCGCCTGCTAGTCTCAGGTATATTCCCAACTGAAAAGCCCAGTGCCAGTTCCACATATACTCGCAGTACTCTGGCTGAAGATGATAACAAAATTAAACCAACACCTAAGAAAGCAAGAGAGGAACTGTCATCTGTCACAAATATGATGACGTATATCGAAAGAAGCAAATCCAAAGTGCTCACAAATCGAGGTATACCATCGGAAGCAGACGTGGACACAGCTCTCCAAGCGTGCTGGGTCGTAGCGGATTACATTATGGACGATACTGTACAACCACAAATCACCCATATGGTGAATGAGCTCGACTCGACTGCATCCGAACTTCTGTCGTTAGATCGCACAAGCAATTCTCGCCCTTCTAAGTCACCAGAAACCCCCAGCATCAGCATGACGGCCCAGGTCAAACAGATCACTGACAAGATATCTCATAACGCTTATGCGGTAATATCTCACCCACCTGTCTTCATCACGCCTAAGCTGCTTGAGAAATATGTCAAAGTTCAAGCCCGTCTAGGAAAACCGGAAACGCTCCCTAGAGTGTTCCAGATGTATGCGTCGAAACCTATGCCCCGCGAATCTAAAGGATCAATCAACTACGTAAAGCAGAATCCGAACAAGGTAGCAAATGCCATCGACCCAGCGGTGATCGAGAAGGCGCTAGACACCGCGATTGAAAATAAGAATCTAGATGCGGCGGTTGCTATTATAGAAAACAGTTATGCTACGAAGGCCTTTGTTCGAAATAAGCTCTTGCGCAAAGGCCTAGTACCAGGGGGAACATTGGCGGCGACACCAGTGGCAGCTTACCTCTTGGCTACAAGTTTCTCTAATATACAAAACACCATGGACGCCACATTTGCGACCAATATAGCATTTGCCGGAATTTTAGCCTACGTAGGTTTCACGGGTTCCCTCGGTATGGTTGCTTTGACGACAGCCAACGACCAGATGAATCGTGTCACCTGGGCTCAGGGAGTGCCTTTACGATCGCGATGGATAAGGGAAGAGGAGAGAGCGGCGTTAGATAAGATCGCTTGCGCGTGGGGTTTCCAAGAGAAATGGCGTCAAGGCGAAGAGGAAGGGCCGGATTGGGATGCCTTGCGGGAGTATATTAGTACGAAGGGCATGGTCCTAGATCGAACCGAGCTGATGGAAGGGATGGAATAGTAGATCTATGAGACTAATAATACTCCCGAGATCTACCTACATGACAAGTAGCACGAGATAACGACTCCACTAGGGGCATCATACTAGACGAAATGACGACTATGTTCAAGGATCGATTTTCGCCAAGGAGTTGACCAACGAGGTTGTTTCACTCCATCGGACGTGAGAAGCCAGAGAATTTGGTGTGCGGATTGTGGGAACCGTCTGAATGAGAGGTCATGATAAGCATGCCCCTATTAAGTTTGCTTCGGCATTACACTAACCCTGCGACCCTCCACATCTAGTCTCCCGTCTCGGTCTTGAGTCGAGAATCCACTGGCTCTTCCAGCCCAGGCCCTAGGAACCGATCCGTACGGGGGAGGGGTGTTGTACCAACTATTGCGCGCATCGCCAACGTACTCCGCCTCTTTATCACTTTCACGGCGCTTTGTAAAAACGCTCTAGATATACTTGGCATTCCTTTCTTTTCTTACCAACATATAGTGAGAAATATTCCTAAGCTCGAAGGTGCCCAAGGATGGATATCCACTATAGCCCAATGGACGGCTTCTTGGCACCCGAGTCAGGCTATCATTATATCAAGAACAAGATCAACCTTCGTCCGCCCTGGTTGCCCATAGGTTCATTCACGCACAGCTACGATTTATCTCTATCTCTAATTCAGAATGGGCGGACAGTTCTCCCCAAAAGATCCCATGAGATGTCCGCATTACGCCCGTTTTGCGGCTCACCTCGAGAGACCACAGTTTGACGGTATCTATTGGACATTCTTTTTCTCGGTAATATTTATCCTATTCGTCTCGTCATGGATATACCAATCGTAAGTGGCAAACAAACTCAAAAACAGAATCCCGAGTTACGTATTTTATTAACTATTTATCGCGTGTAGGACGATGAGATACCGAGAAAAACCAGAAAACTGCGAACACACGTTTAGGAGGAAGCTCAAGATTTCACTCGCATGGTGCACGGCGCTGTTCTTCCTTGCCGCCATCCTCCTAATATTCGAGGTTTTTGCCCTTCTAGCGCTACAATTTTGCGATGGGGAGGACCTCATGTCGCTCTATTGGTCTACGTGGACTATGCTCCAGCTCGGGTCCGAGATTGCGATCCTGGGCATCAACCTGGCTATGTGGCATCAACTGTTTAATGTCCGGCAGCCGTAAGTTCCCTCGTCTACTATTTTAATGAGTATCTATTCTGTTTCATAAATAAACCGCTAATAAACCCTTTAGGCTCTGGGCACTTGCATTGGGCACCCCGGTTCTTGTCGTTGCGGGGATCGGTCACATCATTCACCTTGCTCTCCGGATGTTTTATAAGAAGGCCAAGAAGAGTAGACGGGCAAGTAAGGATGTCCGTGGAGAAATGACAGAAGTCTCTGCGTCTTCCTCTTCAGCGTATGTCCCCACCGAATAATATACGTCACAGACGCCGGGTACTAATTACGAAATTACCTATCTTAGACCAACCATTAAGCCCGAGCGCGAACACGTTGACCAAGCAAGCACACCCGCAACCGGGGAATCCATGTGTTTCGCGATAGATGTGGGTGATGACGAACGGGTAAGGCAGTGGCCATCTTTCGTCAGGATGTCAGACGGCAAGGCAATCGTGCGGCTGACTGCGATACATGCCTGAAACAACCATTTAATAGGTAGCCAGGCTCAATGATAGTTACGAATCTAATTTATAAACGATATTTCTTATACTCTTGACCAGCCGGAAATTGTGGCCAAGCGGTGTAGCTGTGCCAAACTGGTAGGTCCCAAGCTGATAAGGGGAGGCGGAAGACCTCGCCGCACAACGAAACGTCTTCTCATGGCTGGAACCCTAGCACGTCCAAGAGTTTACCTGCCCCAGATTGGTGGGGATCTTCATGAAGCCCAGGCCGGCTTTATCTAAACCTGGTGAAATAAGCGTCCTAAGTGGAAATTCAACGTATGCGCATGGGCATGTGAAGGTTCGTTAGTTTGGTATCTGTAGATTTGCCAAGGTGAGATCTTTTTCTAAAAGGGGGTGGTGGAGTGGGAAGGACCGGGCTTGTCTACCCGGCCGAAACGTGCAGATCCCAGGTTGGCCCTCGTAAAAGCAGAGCGGCTCAGCCGGTATATGTCATATACCAAGCATATACCAAGCGCGGCCAAGCTAAGCGTTCAAGGTTCATAGTTGAAATTTTTCGTAACGAGTCATTTCGTCACTTATAACTCTTTATATGTAGGTAAGATTAGTGATTTAGGCAGGTATGTACCTACTTCTGGACAATTCGATTGGGTATTCTAGAACACTGGCACGTTACACAAATGTTTGAGTTGGATAGCGACGAGCAAATTGGAGCAGAAAACGTCAGCCATAGATAGGGCTATAGGAAACATGCTTTTCCTCGCTACTTGGTAATTAAACGTGTAAGAGAACAGACCTTCCCATGGTCTTGGGCCGAAAGTTTCTCTGAAAAGCGTGCGCGTCACACCGAATAAGAAAGTGGGCAATGATATTCGGATGGGGTCCCCATAGCGGAGAGATCCTAGAGTCCGAACATTGGCATGGTATAGGATTACGGGGTTATTCTTTAGGTAACTTGACGTCTTCATGTTTATTCAGGTGTGAGACTACCTACGCTATATTAGAAATTCCGAGAACAAATTGGTTTGTAATCAGAAATGCCTAAAGCGAGATTTGGATTTTTAGTAGCCGTTCGGATTGCTTTATGTCGTTGGTCCCGGACGAGGGAGGGGTTAAGATCAGCGCAGGGATTAGGGCAGGCGCTTGCAGATATGCCGGTCAATGCTATGCTATGTTGGTTGCTTTGTCCCAAACTCATAGATCCCCTGGACCCATGAATGCGATGGATGAAACGAATTGGAATGTAGCGTAGTTTTGACTCGGCCGACTACACACGACCCGCGCGCCCGACCTGCAAGATCTCTCCCGTCAACCTCTCGTCGCTCCGTAGAACCGGCCAACTCGCGCCATCTGCCTTGTACAGGCTCACTTCTAGCTTCGTGCCCAGGATCTTATACGTGGACTTCTCCGCGTCGATCTGGCCGAACAGCGGAACGCTAGTTCTGTAACGCTTGGGCTGCGCATCGCTTGTGGGTAGGTCGAGCGCGATCGCCTGGGGCTCGAACTTGACTGTGGCGTTGTCCTTATCGATCTTCTTGAGGAAGAAAGATGCGATTACCGTCGAGGGCGTCTGGTAGAAATCGTGTCGCACAGTTTCTAGCAACTCCTCCCCGTTCTCGGTCGTCGAGGAATTTGCCGTCTTGGACTTGCTCTTCTGCTGGCCAGATCCGATGAATAAGTGTCTAGGTGATGTTTTACAGCCTTCAATCTTCATGAATTGGTCGAACTCTAGCACCCGTCGCTTGCAACAGCTGTATCCTTTGCTCCCTTCATGGAAGATAGGGGCGCCCGGGTGATGAATGCATTTCTCATCCTCTGATCGATCTTGGCCTTTCTTATAGGCCGCATTGCAGCCTTTCCGTCGGCAAACCTTCCCATCTGGGATCTCGAGAGACGGATTGTCGTCTTCGGATTCTGGGGGTGGTGGGGGCGCGGTAGGGGCTGGTTGGGGAGTTAGAGGTGCGCGAGTAGGCGCTGACACGGCTTCAGCAAGTTTGTTCGCGAGAGATTGCGAAGCTGGATCGAGGTTCTCGGGCGCCTTCTTCTCGATCTCGGGTGGTAAGTCCGTTGTACTGTGCTTGCCTTCCGTACAAGGTGGGATCTCGAGAAACTCGTCGAAGGTCAGGACTCTTGGTTTGCAGCATTTCCAGCCTTGAAAGTACCAAAAGTGCGTATTAGAGAATTTCCTGGCATTTCCCTCTAGTGAAATAACTGGACCACATACCTTTTTGCCCCTCATGAAAGATTGGAGGACCCGGATGGTAGACACAGACCTCGTCCGGATCGGTGAAGACCTTGCCGCAACCTTTGTGGACACATTTCTGGGCCATTATCGCGCACACGTACGATATTGTAACAAAATTTCGAAGCTCGATCGGCGGCTTAGTAAATCAGGCGAGTTTGGACTCGTCTTTGTTTTTGGATAATGCGGATAATTCATAAAATCACACACGGTTCGCAGGTGAAGCTGGTGGAAGCTACGAGAGCCTTGAGCTTCTCACCGCCTTCCCTTTTCGGTAGCTTTGTACTTGCCTCTGCAAAAGTCCCACACAGAAACCTCTAAGTATCTAGGTACCTATGACGTACCGACGTTCGATTGTCGGTATGCGAGAGTCGTCTATCGCGGTATAATTCTCCCTATTATTAAAAACTGTTGAGAAAATTGCTTTACTTGATAACTCTCCGATTGGTAGTCAGAGTACCGGTTGTACTTGAAATCGTGATGCGAGAAATCTGTTTGACTTTATGTAGACTTAAACTTATTGGACTCTATTTGCGACTGCCATTCTGCTCAAGGAAACAATAACAGTTGATAAACCGGAAGTCCATTTTTAGTTACCTCTCCATGTGGGGCGGCAGAATTTGAGCCCCGCTTAGTGGGGAAAGCTGAGATATTCAGTAATGAACAATATTCTCTTATGATATGTAATATGCAGGTACGATAGGTATCTCCGTACTAGATTATACCTCCCGGCAAGTTGGTTTAATTCACCTAATTTCATACCTACCTATGACTTAGCTTATACGACCATTTATGATAGATCCAAATAGAAACGAATTTCTCACGGATTTATAGCTCTTCGTCTTTGTATCCAGTCGACACTTCAAAATCGAAAATGCGAGCTACTTGTCGATTGCTTCAAGCCTGTAGGATCACGCTCTTCACGCGTGAAAACTGCGGGCTCTGTACCACAGCCAGGTCAGTTCTATCTGACGTCTGGGACACCCGGCCCTTCCAATTCAAGGAGGTCGACATCATAAAATCCGAATCTAAACCTAGTTGGCGAGATCTATATGAGTTTGACGTTCCCGTGGTATGTAAGTAGAATAAGTCTAAAAGACGTATCCCGACCTGATACATCCCTTTCATAGATACATATCAGCAAGTCTTCAGCACCGGAAGAGCATCCGCAGTCAGCTTCGAAAGCTATTAAACTCATGCATCGATTCACTACCGACCAAGTAAAGGCTAAGATGGATCTAGCCGAGAAAGCTTAATTAAGATGGCCTGCTAGATGGCCTCACTTATCTACAAAGTCAACATCTTATTCAGACACATAGATCCAAGTAAATCCTTTCACTGTCCGTCACGAGCAGGGACAGGGAAATATTAGCCCGCTCTAACTCCTTGCTCTCCAGGGACCCCCAAGGGGCCCCTAGTATCTACCACCAGTCTTCGGCGCCTGCTGTCCGCGGGCAGCACTCAGCGCCACGCCCAGCGAGGCCTGTAACAGCGTCGTGTCGAGCGCTGCGCTGATCATGTGGAAGCCCTTATCCGCGTACTCTTTAGCCTGCTCTCCGCTCGTGGCAAAGAAAGCGCACTTCTTGCCCGCCTTCTTCGTCGCCTCCAGGATCCGGTCCATAGCCTGCTCTAGCTCGGGCTTGATGACACCATTTAAGATAGGATGACCGATATTATTCCCCAAGTCAAATGGACCTATGAATAGGACGTCGACACCGGGAACAGCGGCTATCTCTTCGACGGCGTCCAGCGCTTCTTGCGTCTCTATTTGCACCATGGTTAAGAGCGAGTCGTTGGCTTGTTGCAGATATTCCGTCATGGACGGCACCGGGTTAAATCGTTCCATGGCAAACGGAGATCCTAATCCACGTTGGCCTTGGGGTGGGAATTTGGCCGCGGCGACAATTTTCTTGGCGTCTTCGACGGAACGAAGCAGTGGAATTAGAATCTAGCTTGTCAGTGCCCTTGTGTCCTAATAGCTCGCGCGTTACGTACACCATGTGCTCCAGCATCCAGAGCCCCTTTTTAGGCGTCAGTTACACAATATCAATGGACTATACATAAACGCTTACGCTTGATCATCCAGCCCTGCATATCGGGAAGTCTCACGATGGGACTGACGCCGCAGCTTGCAATGGCTGGAACAGCTTCGTGCATTGCAGCATCTACGAATTTGTCAGCTTTTAAACGCTATAAAAAGGAAAAGGGGTTATACCGTCAATGTTCCCGTGCTCGCAGTCTACCATAACCCAATCCACGCCAGCTCGTGCCAGCACCCTCGAGACATTCTGACCGGGCAACGTTTGCCAGAGTCCTATGCTAGGGGTTTCATTCTTAACGAAGGCATTTTTTAGTACGCACCCTTGAAGCATTTTAGAATATGGTCTTTTCAAAGGTAGTGTTTTGGAATGAGAGCAAAGATTGGATTTTCTAGGACTTAATAGCAAGGTACGGCTGGCGGAAGTAGCACACCGAGATATAGGTGGCATTAGTCTTACTATACCAGACATCTGACCCAAAAGCAAGGTTGTGTCGTAACGAGGTTATCGGGAATTCGTATTATCTTTCTCCAACCTCAGGATCTTCAAAGGAGGAGAATCGGATTCCTTCCCCCCTCGTTCATGTCGTATATAGCAAACTACCGAGAGCGGGGTAGTTAGTATCTATCTAAGATCCAGCATCCTTTGAAACATGCACTACTTCCATGTCTTAGGTAGTATCATACTGAAGATTACTCGGATTAACTGTGTAAATTATAGAACCATCCCACAATAGATTAGGAACAGTCGAAATCTCGAATACTGCAATTTTCTTATTTGTCATCGTCTGTTGCTTGTTGAAATATGCAATTGGTTTAGATTCATGTACGGTTACATCATCCCGGTTGAGGCTCATGATTTATATTACTTAGGAGGTATATATAAGCTTTCCTTAGGCGGGGAAGCATTTCATATAGACTTAATACAACTCTTACCTAGGTAGGTATAAGTGAAACAGCCAATGATGTTACTTAAGGAAGTTAAACGGCATGCCTTCCGGTCATACCGTCTCCGATCCGTGGCTTCAATTGTCCCACTTTTCCCGGGAGTGCTCCGAGTCGTGGCTGCGGATGAGTACCTACCTTAGTGCTTATTTACACAAGCAATGCGAGATTCTCCTAGAGTATATAGTGTATTTATTCTCAGATCATAGAGTCGAGGGACGTGAGGAAGACTTGTTCTTAATATAGAATTCAGATATGGTTTCCAGTATATTATCTGGAAACCGGTGTGCTACCTATGGTGGTACACCTTGTAAGTTATAAGTTACCTTTTGCCATAACCCTTTCCCATCGACTCACCTCGTTCCACATATCTGTGTTACAATGGCGGAGCGGGGATATACCTTATGCTAGCGTGTGTGTACATGCCATCGTCCTTTCTATATATGCCCTAACATTGAATCCATCCCAAATCATACTGAGTTTCCCTCGCTAGTGGAATGAACAACGCCGTTTCGCCCTGATCGCTAGTGACCTTCAGTTTCTAGAACCGCGATTACGCCGGAGGTATGGATGCCAACTTGGTACTTAGACGCCATAATTCGCCATCTTAGCCCATAGTACTCGCACCCTCTGAATGGACAGCTTAACACCGGTGTCTATAAAACCCCCACGAACCCCTGGCTATGGGGTGGATAATCATGCTGATAAGTAAATGCATATTTCAAATATTGCGAGATGCGAGTAGCATTTGATTCGACATGGTTGGACAATGCACGGCAGAGTGGAGAGGGTGAAGCTGGTAAAATCGTGACTCGTCCCAGTGATGCTCAATAACAGCTACTTCGTGCTCCTCATATTTCAAGGGGATGGGCGCGCGGTGTTGTCGATTAACGCGCTGGGATCGAGTGTTCTAGAGTGCGACATAAAAGTTTGACGGGCGGCGAGGTCTAAAGCTGCCGTTCCCCCGGGCATATTCTGCATGGCGGTGAACATTTGACTCAGGAGCTCGATGTGACTGACAAAGTTACCATTGTGGCTGGCTTCTTCTAAGAGCGCCGTCTCGGCCGCCCAATCCGCGCCCCAGACGTCCGGCGGTATGACATCCCCCTCGTATAGCGCGATTCGAAGCGGCCATTGCAGACGCGGCCACCATTCTTCGTCATCCGGGTTGAATAGCGATATGATGCCCATAACTTCGCGGCGCGATACCCCTTTCAACCACCAGACGCTATCCAGACATTTGAGCAGGCCAAAATAGCTGGCAAGGATGGCGAGAGCGCGGGGACGCCGGATTTCGAGCAATTCCACAAAGCGACGCGAAACAGTGGCGAGAAATACGAGCGGGGCACCAGTATGAGGTATCTTATGAGCCCAATCCAGAACTGCGACGGCGTGCCGGTACGCTTGACGCGTTAACTCCTGACTCTCCGGGTCGTCATCCATACTCATAATCTCCTCTTCGGCACCATCTAGGAGATGTCCGAAGAAATTCGCATTCTGTCCCGAAAGATCGAGGTTCAGGGCCGGTTGGGACTCTATTATCGGGACCACGATACCACTGTGACGTAGCCATTGCCAACTAGCAGCAACGACGGCTTTCACGCCTTGAAAGGAATGGAACCATGATAGCGGCAGGACATATCCGTCAGACCGGTCCTTAAGGTCACCACTATCATCGCGAGAGAAAATGCGGGATGCCGTAGACTGGAAGGCGATGAGAGCCGCGGTAAGAAATAGCGCTTCGGCGTTCGATTCGTTGATACCCTTGCTTAGACTTGCGCCGTATTCGGATAGGGTAGATGCCATATACGCGTGGCTGGCGCGCACTAATTCTTGGTCCTGTGGTGAATTATATCGTAAATGGAGAGCGGAAACGGCGAGAAGGGCATCGGCCAAGAAATTGGCGCCGGAAAAGGCCAGGTTCGGAACGGTATTCCTCCATATCCTCTCGCTTACCGGCGACGATATGGCGAGGGTTTCGCAGGTGATGGTTGTATAATGGTGAAGCAGCTTAAGTTCCATCATGCGACTGCTTTTGGTGTTTGTCGTCAGGGGGAGGGATTCCGGATTTCGGTACAGGGGAAGAGGTGTTTCTGCGTCTACGGATGGTGTTGGTGGAAGAGTACTCGTCGACGGGCTGTCGCAATTGCTGGTGGATGTCGTTGGACGGGGGGTTTCGGCGGGAGTAAGGGAGTCGGCGACGCCAGGGTGTTCGAAGTCGCAAGCAACGCCATGTTTTGTACAATTACCACATCTAGGATGAACTTCATCGCACTGCAAATAGTGGTCAGGAACTGTCAGTTCTGCGCCGACCCCTTTTCGAATGTGACTGTTCAAGGCTACGTACCTTTATCTTCCTGGCCTTACATCTCCGACATCCAGCACGGGATTTCTTATGGGATCTCCTTGGAGGCATTGTCACGCAAGATCATAACTGCTGACGAATGATAAATCTATTATTTCTCCTATAAGGGCATATGAACGAAGCCATCGAGGTTGACGTCGATGTCGATTTCGATGTCGATGCCGATGTCGTTTCTAATCCACATGTGCAAGTAACAAGTTTACAAGCATTAGATTTCCGGATGCCGAGCGGGATACTCCCAAGGTTGTGACCAGTCGACCGGTGACTATCTGCAAGGTCGAAAGGCAGATACGGATTTTGCGGGTTTGCGGGATTCGATTGGGGCTTTGTGGGGCGCCGCGGGTCAGGTACCGTCAATTCCATTCCTGCCATTCCAACTTTCAATTGTACGTGCAGGTGCCAGGTGGGTTTCCTTCCTGCCTTCAATACCTTACTACCACATGCTAAGCCACTCGTCAAAAGTTCGCGGCAGATCCGGGGGTTAATTATCAGCCAACCGTTCTTGTTTCATTATCTTAGCGGGGCACTTTATAATCTTCCAAACAAGGATTCTTCAACGCAATGTATGTAGTACGTATATGTACGCCCAATACGCGTATAAATCATACCTAGCCCACCATACATAGCCCTAGCGACAAATTTGCATAGGTACCTACCTAGGTATCCATGGATGTCACATATGCCACCACAGATGCACTAATATCAGGCAGCCACATTCCCATCCGTCCAGCCGTCCGTCCTCCCCTTTCCCACTTCGGATGGTGTTACTCGCATGAGCCACAGGTTACGATCTCATTCGGTTCGGCTTTCTTACCCCCTCCGAGTTGCCGAACCTATCGTTACAAGGCATTCCGGCAAACAACCTCTCGGCACCCAAATTGTCCCTTTTACATCACCAAGCCCGGAAACATATGCAGCCGTTAGATTGCCCGAGAAGACTCTGGTAGTCTACCTGTCTGCCTGCTCGACACAGAGCATGATACGACCTGATTCTCACGTAAGCCTCAGTCAGGGGTAACCGTGAATCAGACCCTTCTTGGTTACGAGTGCCTAAATCTAAGAGCCGCATCATATGATCGCCTTTGTTGCTCCTTCGTCGAAGCTTAATTCTTTCCATAGAATTCTTTCGATATGGCGATCTACATTAAGCGATTAACGTGGCTCGGCCTCTTCGTCGCATTTTGCTTCGCACTCTTCTGGAGCCGAACATTTTATGGAACGACGAGACTGTCTGACCAATTATGCTCTATTGTAGATGTTTGTCGAACTGATCCACCGGATCTCTTTTCGGTTGAAAGTACTCCCGTCGCCCTCGAAGGATATGGAAACTTCACCGGAACCACCATAAAGACTACATTGAGTGGTGTTGCGCTTCCAGCCCCAGTTGACGCTTGGCTCGGTATCGACTACGCCACTCAGCCTATTGGTGAAGGCCGTTTTAGACCCGTTGACTGGCCCGCTCCATTCGACGGTGTGAAGCCAGCTGCATCATATGGGAAAGCATGTACACAAGATACCAAGTATGTCAATATAGAGGCTCAAGGAGAGGCATGTCTAAATTTCAACGTATATCGGACGCAGGGCGTTCCGTTGAGCAAGAAACTTCCGGTTTTTGTCTACATCCATGGCGGAAGTTTCAACTTTGGAAGCAGTAAAAGTTTAGATGGGGCTGCCTTCGTGGCATCATCTAAGGAGCCAGTAATGGTCGTGAGTTTTCATTATCGCTTGAACTCCCTTGGTTTCCTCCCCTCGGCAATGTTCAGTCAGGAGGGCCTCCTCAACCTCGGATTGCGAGATCAGTACTTCTTTTTGAAGCATTTTGTGCAGAAGCATATCGCCTCCTTTGGAGGTAACCCGGAAGCTGTCACGCTTGGTGGTCGCTCTGCCGGCGCTCATTCTGTGGGCATTCACTACTTTCATAATTATGGCCAGGACGCCGGAAAGCCTTACATGGCCAGAACTATCCTTCAGTCTGGATCCGTCACTGCACGGACATTCCCAAATGCCACTTATCCCTTATACATTCGGCAATTTGAGGAATATATGACATTTCTTGGCTGTCCTATTAATGATAATGCCGCCGCCTTAGCCTGTCTCCGGTCCGCTAAACTCGCTGATATCAGAAAGATTAGCAGCAAGATGTATGATGACTTCCTGTACAATAACACGTGGCCATTCCAACCAACACAAGGGGGCCCAATGCTGGAAAAGTTTGGCTCTCAGTCTGGTTATGATGAGACTTTCTTTCATGTGCCAACACTCACCACCACTGTCACAAACGAGGGAAGATGGACAGTTCCAGGCGACAAGAAGACAAATGAAGAGTTCATAGAATATATGCACACAGGTACCCCGCTTCTAACCAATGACGATCTAGAGTTGCTAGCATCCTTATACCCAGACCCAATAACGAATATCAAGTCCCCTTTCAAAGATTCCCCGAAAGAGAAGGAGGCGCAATATGCCCGACTATCTGCCGCCTGGAGTGATTACGCGTATATCTGTCCCGGGCAGGAGACTGCGTATAGGGTGTCAACCGCTGGCGTGCCGACTTGGAAAGGTCGGTTCAACACGAATAATAGCTACCCGGCTTGGAAGGGCATTCCTCACGCGGCTGACGGGAAGTATACATGGCCCGAACCAAAGACCCAATACCCGGAGATAGGCCACGTGCTCCATGGATACTTGTCAAGCTTCGTCACGGCTGGGGACCCGAACACACACAGATACCCAGGATCTCCCGAGTGGCCAAGATATACGCCAGAAGGATACGGCCTCGATTCAAAACCGGCGCACCAGCTTGTTATCCAGCCCCATGATACCAAGGTCGAGACGGACGACATTCGCCGCGAGGCTTGTCTGTTTTGGAGAGATCCTGAGAGAGCGCCCCGACTGAATAAGTAATTGGATAGAGAAGACCCCGATTATCACCTCAATATACCTATATTCATATATTCATATCGAACTCCTATATCACGTATAACCGGAAGCTATTCGCCTACGTCGGCACGTGATCCGATGATGTGGAGTCAATTCGACCCCGAGCCGCTTGGAGAAGAGGAGTTGGGATTGATGGTTGGAATGACGTGATTCACGCTTCAACCGTATTGGTGGAAGTGCCAGGGGTCTCTTCTTAACTAAGTTTCCTTCACCGGACCTAAGATCCTCTGCCTTATATTAGGTTCCTTATTTAGAAATACTTTCTTCGGGTCGATCGCATCTCACTGCACCAATTCAAGACGATGGCGACTTCATTCAGTGAAATCCCGGTCATAGACCTCTCGCAAGCGAACCATAACTCGACCACCAAACGCGAACTACTAAATAATCTCCGCTATGCCCTTACAGAAGTTGGGTTTCTGTATGTGTCAAATCACAGTGTCCCATCGGCAGTGGTTGACGAGTTAGTAAATGCGCTGCCTGCGCTTTTTGAGCTAGAGGATGAGGTTAAGAAATCTGTCGCATTGGAGAATTCGCCACATTTTCTTGGTTATAGTGGTGTTGGCAGCGAGAATACAGGCGGTAAGACGGACAGGAGAGAGCAGTTCGAGTTTGCGACAGAGTTGACGGCAATTTGGCAACCCGGCCTTCCCCTATATGAGCGTCTACGAGGCCCTAACCAGGTAGATAAACAATTTTAATATTAGATTTTCAGTGCAGCGCTGATGCTTTATAAGTGGCCGGAAGGACACCCAAAGCTTCGCGCCGTCGTGGAGGCTTATATACAGGAGCTCACAAGACTTGGCGAACGTTTCCTAGACCTAGTTGCTCAGGCTCTTTCACTTCCTTCCGGTACTTTCCAGCCTTTTTTATCAGACCAACATCGTCTGAAGTTGGTGCACTATCCAGCGCTCCCGATTGATGATCCTACCATCTCGCAACAGGGTGTTGGTCCGCATAAAGACTCCTCGGGCTGGTGGACATTCCTACTTCAAGCATCGCCTCCCGAGGTCAAGGGTTTGCAAGTTCTCAACAAAGCAGGGGCATGGGTGGACGTACCCGTAGTACCGGGCACTTTCGTAGTCAACATCGGGCAGGCCTTCGAAGTCGTTACGAATGGCGTATGTAAAGCGACGACGCACCGAGTCCTCTCGGGTCCGCATGAGCGATACAGCGTGCCATTCTTCCAGGGCGTCCGTCGAAATCTCACCAAAGCCGAGGCCATCGGGTCTTTACAATCGCACTTCAGCACGCTTAATATCAGCAAGGAGTCCGATGAAGGTCATGCGGTCGACTCGGCTTTCCTTAAGGGTAGGTATGATACCTGGGGAGAGTCGCAGCTACGAACCAAAGTGCGCAGCCATCGCGAAAACGGCAAGAAGTTCTATCCTGAGGTCTTCGATCAATACATTCACGACGATGCTTGAAAAGACGGATTGGAAGTGCTCCGACCTCAAGGTCTTGGCAGGGGTAAACAAGCGAGATCATCATAGCATATTAGCATCAATTCGATTTACTGCTGCCTATTAACCAGATACATTTAATCGTAATACTTGGCCGCTTTGCCACCGATGATGACCTGCTCAGACACATCACTCCTCGGCTTATCTCTAGTGACTCCCCTCGCCACACGCGCCTTCACCCACTCTCCCGCCGTGATCCCAACCGCACTACCATCCGTCGTCTTATCATATCCCAGCCGCGCCAACACGTCGCTCACTACGGGCCGCAACTCGAGGCTGTCCTCCGGCCTCACGAAGTACAAGACGCCTAGGCGGTCTATGTCCGCCTGGTCCGGAGGCGGAGCCACCACGCGGTGGATGCTGCTCTTCAGGAACCCGTTGGTCAGGAACTCGAGCGAGTCGGCGAGGTTCACCGTGATCGACTCCGGGTAGGGTTTCACCCATTTCCACTCTCCCTCGGGGGTCCGGACTTGCAGCGCGCTGACGGGCTGTCTGAAGAGGAGCGTTAAACTGCCGAAATCGGTGTGGCCCTTTACCTGCGCGTTTGAAAATATACGTGTTAGCGACATGATGCTTAGTATCCGAGGAGGAGGGTAAGAGTAGGGACGTTCTATACATACCCACACATTATCCAGGATGCGATTCTGCTCTTCGGTGCGGTGGTGGTACTTCATGTATCGCAGGTGGCAGTCGCTCTTCTCCTCGTACCGGTGCCGCTGTAGGAAATAGTCCTCCGGCAGCTCTAGGATGATGGCAAATAGGACGAGAAGCTTGTTGACAATCCCGTCGTTGATGTGTCGAGCGAAACCTTCTATCTCATCTCGGTTCTGGTTGATGACCTCTGGATGTGGTCTTTCAAAAGCGGGGATGAACTTGGGAATGTTGTAGATCTCGGTGTTATCATATACCCCGGGCTTCACTTGCTACCGACTATATGAGAAGTTATATATAAGGGGCCTGGAAAAAAGACACTTACGCGAAGCCCCAGGGGCTTATAGCCATTGTAGCCCCCATTCTCAAGGTCCGCCCGATATTTCAGCTTCTCCTCGGTTGGCAGTTGGAATACCTCCTTTCCAATAGCGAACTGTCGGTCGACTTGTTCTTGAGTTAGGCCGAAATTGATGATGTAGAAGAATCCAATCTTCTGGATGGCATCGAAAAGTTGTGCCGCAAGCTTCTGCTTTCCACCCGGCTCGTCGAATTGGGAGAGATCCAATGTTACAAGATCCGCCCAGTCAACTATAGTGGTATGAAGTTAGCATATAACTTTCACTGCGGGAAGATTCGTGAAACTTTCTTACGCTCATATTTCGTTTCGGGAATCTGGCTATAGGTTGGTATACTTGTCTTCCCCTGGGGAATGTTAGCAGCGACGACGGCCATCTTTGTGTAATTGATGTATAGATCTACGTATTTCGGTTTAACTACTTATAATATGATCTTTGACTTAGGCTTTTCATGATTACACACGATCATCACGACCCAGGGGTATGGATCGATATATGCGTGCCACGAGTAACCAAGGCATCGGATCCGATGCCGACGATTTCCACGATGGCGTGATACAATTACCAACGTCGATTCCAAATGCATTCATGGGTTTATGAAGGCGAAGAGAGGGGACGATCGGTTCCAAGTTTCCGGGTTTCTACCGTCGTGGGTAGTTCGCGGGAGCTTATGCGAAGCTAAGCGAAGTCGTGATCATCCCGGGCGATGACGAATCCCGGAGGACACGATTTGATCGGTCGAGAGCTCCCAACTCTACCTCCCATAACTCCTAACCCCTACAATATTATCGGAAGAGCTTCCGGAAATAAAAATTTCCAGCACGTGGGTATTGTTTTGCTATCGAAGACATGAACGCGATGGGTTTAGTTCTGTAGAAACACGTCTTCTATCTAAGCTATTTCATCCACAGATACCTAGTAATAACAAGGTTCATTGCTTCTTATCGAACTGATACATACCTAGATATTCGTGATTATAGTGGGCAATGACTGTATATCGCCTGGCGGGTCCTTTCCAAATTGGTCCTCTGTTCGTTGATATGCTCTTCTCTTAAAAGACCCGTCCGTCTGGAACACCGCTGCATTGCATCGATAGTATATCTTGACGACTAGAATTTTCCGATCAAGAGCGGCCATCTGGTCATCCAACAAGCATGGCAACCGCTAAGACGCCCGATATCAAGACCTCGGAGGCGATAGGAGACTCTGGTTCTAGTAGCGTTGATGATGGGTTTCATCACGCCCGCAGAGGAGAAATAATCGACGATGTATCTGGTAGTGAAATTATTAATGGATACGAAGCGGAGCGTATGCGAGCGAGAACGGCTTTGACGGCGGACGAAGAGAGAAAGCTGATTCGACGTATCGACTGGCACCTCATGCCGTTATGTTCACTTATTTTCATGTTCAAGAATCTGGATTCCGATAATGTAAGTATCCTTTCCAGCATCCGCACATTACTCTATGATGGTAGACACAGCTAACTGGTAGCTAAAGATCTCGAATGCTCGTATTATGAATAAAGGAACTTCTCAAAATATCATGACACAGTTGGCATTAACATCTGATGAATATGCCTTGGTTACTGTTCTTTATTATGTAAGTTTAAGATAATTAGTTTCAGGCGGAAATGATAGCTTACAGTACATAATAGATACCGTATATCGTGGGAGAGGCGCCTTCTAACCTGCTTCTTAAGAAATTCTCTCCTTCGCATTGGCAAGCAAGGATTGTAAGTCTCTTTCGCATTACGCATCTTAACCAGAGGTTGAAGCTGATACTAATGATTACCGTAGATGGTTACTTGGGGGATAATGTTAGCGTGCAATGTTGCAGTCAAGAATAAGGAGGGATTATATGTTACGAGATTTCTTCTCGGGCTCGGTAGGAATCCCCTAAGCATCACTCGGGATTATGCTGATCAGTATTATAGCCGAAGCTGGAATGTTTCCGGGAATTATCCTACAAATGACATATTGGTACCGACCGGATGAGATGTCTCTAAGGCTTCTCTACTTTTGTATGTGCCAGTAAGACATATCGAGCTTCGATGGTGCTAACAAGGGACTTAGATATATGGGGAAATCTCAGTGGGATATTTAGTGGCATACTCGCATTCGCTTTCGACTATGCTTCAGGGGCAGGAGGTTTGTCTGGATGGCAATGGTAAGGTCCTACAAATCCGTACCCTCGCATCAGAATTTTAAGAAAAATACAGGTTATTTCTTACCGAGGCAATAGCGACGATCCTCTTCGGAGTCGCCATTTGGTTTCTATTACCGGATTGTAAGAAATCGTGTACAGAGTGACACTCATAGCACTGGAAACTGACAATCCATACTCCAATAGTTCCTCAGACATCATCCTGGCTTACGGATAAGGAGAAAGCATTCATCCAAGCACGCCTGCCCTCAAACGCACCAAGAGCCGCAGAACAGGACTTTAAACTGAGCGAGATTATCTCGTCATTGAAAGATAAGAGGTTATGGCTCTTCACTTTTATATGGGCATTCTTCACAGTCGGCACTTCTGGCGTACGCTTCTATCAACCAACGGTCATCGCGGACCTTGGCTTCACGTAAGTACCATACCTACCCCTGGTCGACGAAATTTCCCCCCGATGAAGATAGGGGCTCTCTGTTTCTAACAAACCTCATTTCTATAGAACGATCGCACAGGCACAACTCCTCAACCTCCCCATCACCATCCTCGGGCTCATCGTGATCGGCGTGACCGGCGTATTCGCCGACAACGGGCGCGTACCGCGGCCCGTATTCCCGCTCGTCTTCTTGACCATTATCCTGGCGTGCTACGGCGTCATGGTAGCGTACCCGAGCAACGCGGCCGTGTACGCGGCGACGATGATCGGCAACGCCGTGACGGCGGCTTGGTTCCCGATGATGTGGCCGTGGCGCGTGCAGACGACGAGCCGGGCGACCGGGTCCGCCTTCTCGATCGGCTTCGTGAATAGCTACGGGCAGATCGGCGGCGCCATCGGCCCCCAGATCTTCCGGTCCGCGTACGCGCCCCGCTACCAGGTCTCGTTCGCCGCCGCCATGGTGCTCGTCGGCTGCTGCATGGCGACCACCCTGGTCACCTGGTGGGTCACCCGCCGGACCGAGCGGGACACGCGGAGGCTCAAGCTCGCGAGGATCGCGGCGGCGAAAAGGGACGATGCGATTTTGGATGATGTGGTGGATAATGACTTGAGGAAGAAGGCTGACGGTCCCGCGGAGGTTTGATTTTCCCTTGGAAAATGAGATAGAAGCCCGGAATGTGTCCCTGGTTAATAGGTGTTGATTGCAACCCTTAGGATCGTGACTAGAAGATAAAAGGATCGGCTCAACCAAGAAATAGAAGAATCTAAAATCGAGATATCCCCTTCGAAATCCCACCTTTTTTACTAATCTCGTTAAAGCAGATGCTAAGCTAGAGTGTATTCTTTAGGCTTCGTCGGAACTTCTGGATGTAGTCGTAAGGCCCTATGTTAGTCAAAACCTTTTCGGAGGACCGTACCGGAAATCTGATGCAGATAACCCAATGCACCCAACTCCATTCACAGAATTATGGATCTATCTATACCGCATATATGGACTATACTTATGCAAGGGAGGAATCTATGTTCTCGCACAATTCTTGGTTGATTGGACAGCGGTCCATCCGCACCGAATATTGGGAATTGGGAGGGCAAGTCTCGGACGACCCCTGAATTGTCGAAATGGAGAATATCACCCTTCGGGGACGCTCGACACGGATGCGTCCTACTCCTGCGCACACAATAAGAGTCTCCACGTTCGTAAAGCGGTCTATCCCGAAGTTCTGATACTGCGTATAATATAGGTTAAGATTTCCCAGCCTCTAAGCCTACCCACACTTGCTCTTCTCGTGGGTATGTTGTATGGCCACCGGGGCTTCGGGCGCCAACCCGCCGCCCCAGCGACTCCAAAACCGCACATAATGACGACTCCGCGCATCTACTTGCAAACTTTGATGCCCTCG
Organism: Annulohypoxylon truncatum; assembly: GCF_022578515.1. Lineage (NCBI taxonomy): Eukaryota > Fungi > Ascomycota > Sordariomycetes > Xylariales > Hypoxylaceae > Annulohypoxylon > Annulohypoxylon truncatum. The sequence goes on from NW_025953820.1 coordinate 380,456, forward strand.
CAAACCACATCGAGGAGAAGGTGCTTTCGAAGAAGCGAGCTTATCGTCGGGCGAAAAGGTCCAGATTGCCGCATCAGAGTTTACCTTATGCACACCTATCACGGGTAGCCAGCCAATCACGTCGCCGATGTGGTTCCCATTACTTAAAAGGTGACCGTTACCACACCTCCGAAGACGTCTTTCGCGTCGTACACGTTCCACACTCCATAGCTCAAAAGCTGCACACCACGGACCCAAGACCTACATATCTAGGTACCATACTTCATGTTGTTCAGGCTATTACCTACCTCACCTACGCAGGCTCCATCGAATCAATATCAGACACAAAAGGATATATGTACGTAGGTGGGTGTGTGGACGGGATAGACAGTGCGTGAGCTGTCCTGTGCATAACAAACCCCAGAGAAGCACATCTGCGATATTGCCATAGGGTTATTTCCATCTTTCTCCACGCGCACATAGATGATGGATAGAACGTCAAATACCAGCTAAGAGAGAAGGCGGTCCACGGCTTCGTCCATACATCCCTACCTATGGGTGTATTAGCCGCGCTCCCTTCCTTCGACTTATCTCCCAGCTCGTGCTATACTCGGACGACTGATACTCGCAGCACGAGGAAACAGACGAGTAAGAAGCATGTGGGACGCCGTTCGCGAGTCCAGCATCGGACAAATCGTACGCATCGTGTTCCGCCGCCCGGACCTCTTGCCCTATCCGGAGGAGCTCGATTCCTTCGAACTGCCGGCCAGCCTAAGCCAGAGCCCTAGCATCGTGCTAGACAGCAAACTAGAAAATGAGCTGAAGAAGCAGGAAGGTCAATCCCGCTGCGTAGAGCAGTCCGTCTTCTCCACAGGCACGGCAACGCCTTCAGACGAGAAAGACCTCGAAGCCGGCGTCTTGGACGGCAACCCAACCATAGTAATAGCAGTACCCGTACCCGCCGCAGCATCGACGCCCGTCGAAGGCACGCCCCGTAATATCGACGGCCCACAGACCCAAGATCCCGCAGCGGTGGTAGTAGTAGTAGGCTGGTACTCGGCCTCCGACCCAGCGAACCCGCAGAACTGGTCCTTCGCCAAGAAAGTCTGGATCACAACGCAGATGGGACTCTACACATTCGCCGTGTACATCGGATCATCGCTGTACGCGCCGAGCGAGGCGGCAGTCATGTCCTCCTTCGACACATCCTACGAGGCCGCGGCCCTCGGCATCGCGCTCTACGTAGCCGGCTACGGCCTCGGCCCCCTCCTCTGGGCCCCGCTCTCCGAGATCCCAGCCGTAGGCCGTACGACGATCTACGCCACAACACTCTTCGTCTTCGCGTGCCTCGCGCTCGGCGCCGCCGTCGTCGAAAGCTTCGCGGCGCTTCTCGCGCTGCGCTTCCTGCTCGGCTTCTTCGGGTCGCCGTGCCTGGCCGCCGTGGGCGCGACCCTCGACGACATGTTCGCGCCCTGGAAGCTGCCGTACGTGCTGACCATCTGGTCGGCGTCGGCGACGCTGGGACCCGCCCTGGGGCCCGTCGTCTCCGGCTTCGCCGTCGCGGGGATGGGCTGGCGCTGGAGCGCCTGGGAGCTCGCTTGGCTCGCCGCGCCCGTCTGGCTCCTAATCTTCCTGACCCTGCCCGAGACGAACCCGGACGCGATCCTGCACCGCCGCGCCGCGCGGCTGCGGGCGCGTGCGGGACGCTCCGATCTGACGCTGACGTGCGAGGCCGATCTCAGGCGCGCCCATATGCTGACCACGCGGCAGATCGTCGTCGACGCGCTCATCAAGCCGTGGGAGATCAACGCCCTGGACCCGGCGGTTCTGTATACGACGATCTACTCCTCGGTGTTGTACGGGACGTACTATTCCTTCTTCGAAGCGTTTCCGCTGGTATTCACCGACATGCACGGGTTCAATCTCGGGGAGTCCGGGCTACCGTTCCTAGCGTTCATGCCGGGCTTGGTGATCGCTATTTCGGGGTATATAATCTGGTTTCGGCTTAACGTGGAGCCTAAGATGCACGAGGAAGCCCCGCCTTTGTACGGGGATCCGGAGAGTAGGTTGTTTCCTGCGGTGGCGACGACGATGCTCGGTCCGATTGGATTGTTCATTTTTGGTGAGTTTAAACTTAACCCCTACCTTGTGCAGCCGTCACGAAAACTCGTAATATCCCGTGATCTGAGGCCCGATGCTAATAAATTATCCTGGTTAGCATGGACTTCGCGTCCCGATATCCACTGGATCGTACCTATTATAGGCCTCATGGTGCTCTTCGTCTGCTTCGTGATCGCTTTCCAGTGCATGAATTTTTATATCGCGCGGTGTTACCCGAGATATTCAGCTTCCATATTCGCCGCCAACACCTTTGCCCGGAGTTGCTTCGCCGCAGGTTCCATCTTGTTCTCCAGACCAATGTACGAGAAACTCGGCGTCGGTGGCGGCGTAAGCCTGCTAGGAGGGCTTTCGGTACTCTGCGCTGGTGGTATGGTTTTTCTTTGGCGCTACGGCGAGAAATTAAGACTTAGGAGTAGGTTCGCTCAATCTTGACTATCGGGGTGGGTAGTCAGAATACGAGGCGTGTGTATATAAATAGCAAGTTTACGGACATCGCTCTAATATCTAGAATAAAATAAGTAAAGGGACTTGACCAGGCTTTAAGGTGGATTGAGTGTATGTGAAAGGCACTGAACTCAAATTGAAGCCACTATCGACCATGCTGTATAACCCGTGCTGGCGGATAGTATAATACAATGCTATAATACAAGCCGATGCTGATGTGCTAGACCGTGGGGTCTCCCTTCCGAAGGTGCACCTTTAACGTATATATTCGAAGCATAACGCGCGGTTGCGAGCTGGGCCTGTCAGGTCGAGCGCGTCGGTATATCCGCCAACCTCGCCGCATCCGTCTACGTAGATTGCCTCCAGCCTACTGAAGGTATCCACTCCTCTGAAATTTATCTCAGTGATCTTCAATCCAGACCCGATACACAACAGGGAAAATGGAGAAATGCAATGGTATTGTGGAGTCCTTAGTGAATAGATGACAATTTCCTCTCAACGCCTTAAAACGATTCCAATGTGAAGAAAACGAATGCCGCCGACCCTTTTTTGGATTGGTACCTATTTAATTCACGAATGCGAAATCCAGTTATCGACCGAGAAATCGAATATACTAAAGGCCCGAAGTGGTAACCCCCTAACTCCTTTCACGTATTGGTTCTTTTTTTGCCCTTAATCCACTACAAATAAGACCACTTAGCATTTCGTAATATGACGCCGTAGCATGCAACTCAGGCTCCCGGGAGATTAAACCTTTGGTATTTTGGAGAACTAGGCCAACTTTCTAAAGCCCTCAACCCCGAGAGCCGGTACTTCGACGTCGCTCAATCCGAGAACACCTTCCTCTCGTCTGCGGTCAACAAAGCTGTTACATTCGGCTACGACGAGGCTCCATTCGGCCAAGGCACGGCCCGCATATTTTACGCCATGAGCAAAGAACCCCTTCGGCTCAACTGGCATGATGATAGGTTCCTGCATAGGGGAAATCGGACTTCGATTTAACGCATCGTCTCTAGTTCGACTAGTAGAGCTCACCGGACTAAGAGGCAAATCGTCATCATGTCTGTCAATGGGACTCGATTGGCCAATGCTCTGTCGGCGGTCAAACGCCATAGATATGCGGTGAGGCGATGGCGGGATCTCGGAGGGATTAGCGTTCTTTGCTGAGTTGACTAGCCCAGGATTGGGGCTTCCGGAAACTGCTCGAGTCGGAGCTGGCCGGCCCGCGGACGGCGGCGGTGGACTTCCTGTTCGTCCTTTTGCGGTCACCCAAGATTGTGCGGGGCTCGGCAGCCGCGGTCGAGTGAGGATGCGATTTGGAGGAGACATAGTGCCGGCGGCGTTCCAAGACAGCGTGAACTTGAAAACATACTGAAGAGCATCATATGTGGGCGACGAGCCTATGCTATCCGAGTCAGAACCGGGCGGAGTGACGTTAGATGAGCCCTTAGGCGGTAAGGTAGGTCGAATGCGCGACGCCGCCGTCTCGCGTCTCACAGCTTCCAGATCATTATTAGTATTGCCTCCGGTAAACGAGAAGAGTTTGCCTAGGATGCTGCCCCTCTTCTTTTGAAAGACAGGTTCAGGGTAGTCGACGGAATCCATTGACTCGAAATCGGTGGCTGGGGTCGCGGGATCGCTCTGCGGAGGTAGGGGGGCAGACGAATCAAACCCCATCATCAACCCGGGTTGTACAGTTGGCAACTCTGTGCGGATGATCATGAATCGTTTCCCAGGAGTTGGGAACGAAGGCGCGGTCGATGGTGGGAATTTGCCTTGTTGCTCAGTCTCATGCTTCAACCAAAGGTAGTGAGACCACACGGTCTTGAGACGCGAGTAAACGGCAAGGAATATCCTCCTGTGACGTAGTTAGTAAAGTAGCAACGTTAAGATTTTGAAAAGGGTTTGAGATCCTTACGTATCCGACTCATTTGCACTACCGGCGTCCCTACATATCCTCCAGCATAGCAGTCGCATGTAGTAAGCCCGGACCATAGGACACCAGTTGTTGAACAACTTATTAAATACCTCCTCTGTGAGCAACCAGTCCAGACATACAGCCTCCTTACGAGACTGATCGCTCGCGATAGCCTCCCATATTGAAAAGATGAATGAGAGCACACGAATCTCAGACATCGTATTGTTGGAGTTCATAACTCTCTTGCAAACCTCAAGCCAGAACGGCCAGTCAACGAAATTCTGGGAATCGACAAAATTCTCGTAAGCCACCAACGATTCTTCGAGGAAGTCACAGATTGTGAAGCATGCATTGTGATCATACTGCGAGGTTCGCTTCGCAGTAGCTCTCATAACGGCCATGAATGATTCCGCAAATGTGTGCCGCGCGTCCACGTAATACATAGATGCGGGGGAAAGCAAATCCTTCAACAGCACTATCAGCCGGTTCTCGCTCATTCCTTTCATGACATTGCTACTCGGGGGAACCGGCAAGGCCATGGCGGACGCATCGGCACCGTGAATTGCGTCGGTAAGTGGAGGCGCTATCATAACGTCCACAGCCGCCTGACGATGTACGGTCGAGTCTAGAATAGTAAGCACCTGAGCGTTTACCAGAACAAAGCCCGGCGCACGGGCTTTTCCAGCCAGCGTCAGTCCCGAGGGCAGGAACTCTTCAACTAATATATAGTAATATTTGCAGAAGATGAAGAACAGGTCAGTATCACGTCCTGCCCACCTAGAAACCCACGGCCCTCGCCAGGGGATCTTGGCTGCGGTAAGTGGTAGTGTAGCAGCCTGCCTAAGCATACTAGTCAAGTCCCTCACGGAAGTCCAACCAAGCTTGTCAACGCAATGAGGAAAATACGCCCCAATGTCATCAAATCCGCGTTCAGTATGCCGCGGTAGGCCGAACTCATCCTTCACTCGGCGTATCCGGTCCGGGGACAAAGACCAGAGCCGCACTAACACGTCGGCAATACCTGGCGCGAAGAAAAAGGCATAAGCACAAGCCTTGCCCGCAAAATTGACGAGACTTAAGGGAGCGTGTCGAAGTGACAGCTTCTCTACCACGATGGCCATTTGTGCTACAAGATTTGTGACAAACATAGTTTTCACATTGTGTCTCGCAGATTCGGCCAAGTAGGCAGAGTCGGTCGAGTCCATGGAGGCCGAGGACTTGTTGCGTCTAAGTCCGGATTGCCCTTGTTGTTGCTCTGCGGAACTTCGATCCACGAGTGGACTGAAGTTGACGGCGCACTGCCGCCATTCTAGCCTCATCATGAGAGAAGTCAAGGCCTCGAGCAGGATAGGCCTGTCAACTCCTGCAACAGGTTGTTGAATCTTTCCCTCAAACAGCTCAAGGAGTCCAGTCCACCATTTATTCAAGATAAGGGCACGCCGTTCAAGGTCTTCGTGGTGTAGCCTTTTATTCGAATAATGATTCGCGTGATTTCTTAAGAACGGCATCAGAACGTTTCGGACCATGCCCATTTTCAGAGCTGTAGACTTCGACTGGAATTTGTGAGATTCTGAATCCAGGGCCTTGAACGCTGACCAAAGAGGGTCTCGGGACTGCGGCAATTTTTTCAGCAAGACGTTGTCCTCTGGGAAGGTACTGTTGCTCGTCTCGGACGTATGCGACTTGCGGGTTTCGGTGGACGGAGGAGCGATGCTAGCTGTCGAGGATGCAGGACTATCGCGGTCATATTGAGCTTTGCCCTTCGCCAACATGCCGGGCTGTCGTTGCTTGATCCTATTAAGATAACTTCCAAATTTACTTAGAGACTCAGTCGACTTATTGCTTTCGCTATCGGCGGGTGACACCGGACGCTTCCGCGAGGACCTCCTAAGCTTCATGATCGAACTGTTACTGGCAGATCGTTCACGACGACCCGGTCGTCCCTCTGGGGTCGTTTCCGTATCGTCCTTCTTGTCACCAGGAGAGGGCGATCGTGATCCCATCCACGAACGCTTCGCAAGAGAAGAAATCGAATCCGAAACGTTTCTATATTTGTCGTGAGACTTTGGTGTTAGGAATCTAGGGTCATTAGTATCCTCTTCATTAGGACGCTCCGTATCCATCGCGTCTCCGGCGTCTTCTACAAGGTGTAGAGATGGCCTAGATGAAGGCATCCATGACTGTGGTCGGCTTATTGTCGCTCTTCGTTTTGGCACCTTAGCTGACCCGGAATCGGGGCCAGCCATACTGTTTTCGCTGTATTCAGGCGTAGGTTTCTCATTGGTACTGCTCTTCACGACATCCTTCGAGAAGGAAAAGCTAGTATCGAGGTCAGTGCCGAAGTCGAAAGAAGGTACATCGAATGAAGGTAGGCTAGGAAGGTTTTTGGCGCTCGATGGTCGATTGTGTAACTTCGAAGCCACGTTCGATTGTGGTTGGAAAGTTTCGGGATTTGACAGCAAATCTGATGTGGAATGCGAAGTAGAGTGACTGGAAGAGCGAAATGGCCTGGTGGGCTCGACGGTTGGCAGGGCCGTAACTGTCAGGGTTGGGCCACTCATCTCATTGCAAGTGTCTTTGCAGCCTGGTGGATCAGCACAGCTGAGGCCAGATGGAATGGCAGTGGACAGATCTGGCGACGCAGATCTGCTTTGTCGGTCGCCCTGGCGATCAAAAGGGGGAAAAAAGCTCACAACCTCAGGGTGACTTATGAGAGCTTAGGGGAGAGGACGAGGGTTAGACGGCTGGAGGGGGCGTCGCTCAAGGTTTCAATCCAACGATGTCACCTCAAGTTATTAGGTTATCTGATGCAGCGAAGAAAAACAAATAATCCCCGCCAAAGATACAATGAAGTTATGTAGAAGAATAGTAAACAATAACGTAGGAAAAAAAATTACCCTCTTTCGACTTTCGTGTGCACCACTATGTATGGAGACAGGATGCTTGAAAAGAGAAGGTTTTAAAAAAATCAGAAGTCACCAAACGAATGTGGGTGAAAGATCAGTTTGTTCAAGACCAAGAAGCGACAGACGGGTCAAGCTAACAAATTGATGTTTCAAAAGCTGAAGGCACGCCCAGGCCCTGTTGGTCCACGGTCCCAAATCGTAGGTACACTAAGAACACTAAATTTGTCTAAGTTGCGCTGCGTAGCACTAACTTAGTACTAATTGGTGGGGGCACAGCAGGTACCTTACTGCCTACAGCACTTGAAAGCACTTAAAAAGTTCGGGTGGCAGCGACGGTCCATAGCGGTAATAAGGCGGCGGCTCAGCCGAGGCGCACTGCAGGTGCAGGCCTTTATTGATAGCCCTATTAGCTGGATGATAGATGTACCTTGTACTGTATGTCACCACATACCTACATCATAATTCAGCTGATGACTTAACGTAACTTAACTCTTTTTGGGGTCCGTCTCCTATATTTCAGATTCGCTATGTTACAGATTCGGCCATCCATAAAATCCCCACGTTTATTCTAACCAACCTATATTTGCATTGGACCATCGCCACTCCTGGCAGTTGTCTAGATCTTTCACATTTGGTTGGTATTAAGACGGTAGAAATGATCATCGAATAAATACACACCTAGGTATGCAAATTGGTAATGATGATGTGACCGCTCATATCCTAAAAGCACGTCCACAAATACGTGTAGACTCAATCGATACACGTACGCTTTTCATAGAGATCGGCAAGCCTGCCCGGTCTATGAACCAGGATGCTCCAATGGGCACAGGACGAAGCGAACCTTTTGCAGCAGGCGTCCTGCATTCCTGCGACTATGAATCAATATTCGTGGCCCGAAAACTCTATGCAAACTATCTGCAGACTTGCGGGGTGGGAAGTTAATTGGAAGACTGAAGGAAGTAAGAGAAAAAAAAATACATCAAGTATTCGAACGGTTGGACAAGAATGACTTTGAAAAACGGTCTTGCGGGAAGTCGGGAAAGTCTTATAAGCGTACAATCCGAGACCCGCATGAGTTTGAGACTCAAGATTGGTTTGACCATCTGCTCTAGCACGATATCTGATCCTGTAGTGTTACTTAAACTGCCAAAACGGCATTCCATTATCACGAACCATATGACGTGCTATCCCACGTTCCAATTGGATATATGTACTAGGTAGTATATAATTTGTTGATCAAATCAATTGATGCATCGCGAACCCGAGCTGCCTTGACCGAGTCTAAATAGTCCGAACAGACCGATCTTTAACCTTTCCTCTCTTCGCCTTCGATTTCGACTATTAACCCGTTCTTTCTATTCGATGTCTTGTCGTATCCTTGCGAATATGCGCAAACATGCAAATATAAAAGCAAGCTTGGAGAAAATATTGACCGTTATTGTTTGCCCCTAACGCCTGCAAACTCACCGTCCAATGATGCCTCTAGTTGCCTACACGCTGATTCACATTTGCCGCTGGTACACATTGTGACTAAGGTGCGCCACACACCTCAGCCAATTACCCCTATTTGTGCCAGCTAAGACCCAAGGACATTGACAAGCTGAGCTTTCCCATCTTCCTAACTTGGATTAGCACTACGTAATTGGCGATTAAACTCGGCACTATCTCCAGGAAAGCCTCAATAGTTGAGACGTCCTAATAAACAACCCTTGCCTATTAGTAAATAAGCCCAGACTACCAAAGCTTGGGAGAGCTAGATACCGAGAACGCCTCGCCGAAGACTGATCACAAATGGTCCAAATTAAGAAAGCTGGAGCACGAAGTTATTACCAGCAGTAGCAGCTGGTCAAAATGATAGAATATACCAACATAATTACACGAGTCATGAAAATGTCAGGTTAGTCATAATGCTTTTATTGGACTGGGCAATTAACCGTTCATTCTGCATGTCACCACGAAAATCACGAAGTGTTATCGATTACTATGACAAAATTCCCTATCCAGGGGTGATGGGATTTCGCATTTCCGACCATGCACGGGCCGATATGACGTGACGTTGCAGGGGTTTAATTACTGGAGGGCACCCCGTCGGGGTACCACAATAACCCGACTTTTAAGGGTTTTTCCGATTTTTTCCCGTGTTCCAAGCGTTTTTTTAAATTTAAAAAATGTAAATTTTATTTAATTTAAATTAATATATTTAATTATTTATTAATTAATTAGTTTTTATTTTTTTATATTTATATTATTAATTTATTATATATATTTTACGTATTTAAAATTAATTTTATTAATTTTTTTATATTATTTATTAATTAATACGAAAGTTTAAAATTTATTTAATATTTATAATTTATAAAAAATAATAAATAAAATTTATTTAAATTAATTATATAAAATAATTAAATATATATAATAATAAAATTTAAATTATTTTTAAATAATTTTTAATTTAAAAAACTTAAAAATTTTATTTTTAATATTATTTTTTAAAATTTAAAATTTATTATTATAAATATCGGTGTAAAAATAAAATTAATTTTTTTAAAAAAATAATTAATTTTTTTTAAAACGTTAATTTTTATAAAAAAAATAAAAAAAACATTATTTTATAAATTAATTAAATATATGTTTTTTATTATTAAAAATAATAATAATATTATTTTTAAAAAACTTATTATTAAAAATATATTATAATTTAAACGAAAAATTAATTAATAAAAATTTAAAATAAATTTTTTAATTATATATTAAATATTATTTATTATTTTTAATTTTTAATAATTATTTTCGGTTATATTTATTAATATTTTTTTTATAAAAATAAAATAAACCGAAACTTTTAATTTCGAATTATTTATAATTTTATATATAATATATAATAATATTAATTTTTTATTTTTCCGAAAAATATAATTTAATAAAAAAATTTATATTTTTTAATTTTTTTTTTTTATAAATATTAAAATTATTTATAAATTAATTACGTGGCGCATTTAATTTAAAAAATAAATTACTTTTAATTTTTTATTTAATTTAATATTATTTATATAAACGAAATAAATATTAAATAAATTCATATTATTAATTATTTATTTTTTATTTTATAACCGGTAAAAAAAAATTATATAAATAATATTAATTATTTATATTTATTAATTAAAAAATATTATAAATTTAAATTTAAATTAAAATTAATAAATAAAAACTTATTTTTTATTATATTTAAAAAATTTTTATTTAATTTCGTTATATATAATTTTATTTATAAATTTTTTAAAATAAAATAAAAAATTTTTTTATATAAAAATAAATTAATAAAAATTTTTATAAAATATAATTATTAAAATGCCGTTAAAATTTATGTTTAATTATTTTTTTAAAGTTTATAATTATTTATTAATTTTTAAAAAAAATAAACCGAATATTATTAAATATTTATTAATTATTAAAATATTTATATTTTTTTATTTATTAATTTTATTAATTAAAATCGTTTTTTTAATTATTTTAAAAAAATTTATAACGAAATAAATCATCGTATTATTAATATATATTCCCGTATAATTTAACGTTATTATAACTTTAATATAACGGCGGTTATTTTTTTTTTTAAAGTTTTAATTAATATATAAATAATAATATTTTTTTTTATTTTCTTTTTATTATTTAAATAATAAAATAATTAAAAAAATTTATTCGGTTATTCGTTATTATTATTATTTTCCCCGGATTACGTATAATTAATTACGTTAAAATGTTAAAATATAATATTTAAAAATATTATTTATTTAAAATTTAATTTTTTATTTTAAATTAAAATCGCGTTAACGTTAATTTATATTTAATTAAAGTCGTATTAAATTATAATACGCGTTAAATAAATAATTAATTTATTAATTAATTATACATTTATTAAATTATCGTTTATTTTTAATAATTTACGGGTTTTTATTATTCCCGTTAATTCGGAAAATTTAATATTTACATTAATTAACTCGTTTATAATATTTATTATTTCGCGTAATTTTATTATATTAAATATATTAAACTTGTTTTTTTAATTTTTAATATTATTTATAATAATTTTAATAATCGCGTCGTTTTTTATTATTAAACTTAATATTATAAAATTATTATTATTTAATATATTTATATATTAATTTATTTTAAAATTAATAAATATTTCGTTTATTTTTTTAACGTTATTAATTATAAAACCACGCGTAAATTATTATATTTTAAATTTAAATAATAAGACTTTAATTATAAAAAATTTTTAAAAATAAATATTAATATTTTTTATAAAATAATTAAACTTTTTTATTTTTTTTTTATTTTTAATTTCTTTATTTTCTTTTTTTTTAATATTATCCGGATTTTAAAAATTATTATCGGAATCGTTATTTATACGTATTTATTTAATTTTCATTTAATTAACTTATATTTTTTTATTATATTATATATTTTCGCGGTTCTTTTATAATAAATTAAAATTATTATTATAAAATTAAATCCGTTTTAATATTTTTTAAATAAATTCTTTTTATATATTTATAATAATACCGGAATTTTTTAATAAAAACTTTTTTTAAAATATAAATAATTTTAATTAAATAATAACGAAATAATAATACATTTTTTCATTTTAAAAATTTAATAAATATACATTTATTATTATTAAAATAAATATTTTTTTTTATTTAATAATTTATTAATAAAATCATTTATTTTTTAAATTATTATAAAATTTAACGTATCGTTTTATTTAATATTTAAGTTTTAATATAATATTAATAATCGTAATATAATCGTATAAATATATATTTATAAATTAAAAACTTTATTTTTTATAAGTTTAATATAAGTTTAATTTAATATTAATTATAAAATATAATATGGTTTTTTCCGCGGTTAAATTTTTATTATTATCGGTTATTTTAAATATAAAATTCCGTAAATATTTTTATTTTTTCCGAACGGTAAAATATATTATATTAAAATATATTTAACGTTATTTCGTTTTTAAATAATAAAATATTTTATAATTTAATATATAATTATATATTTTAAACGCGGAAAGTTTTTAATTAATAAATATTTAATTAAAAACTTTAATTATAAAGTTCCGTATTTTTTTAATTTAATTTTATAAATTAATATATTTAAAATATTTTATTAAAAAATTAAAATAAATAATTAAGTTAATAAATTTTTAATTAATTAATAAACGATTTTTAATTACGTAATTAATAATATATTATAATAATGTTAATATTTTTATAATAATAAAAATAAAAATAAAATTATAATTATAACGTAATATTATAATAATAATTTTATTTTAATAAACGTAATTAATATTTTAACGAGTAATTTTTAAAATTCTTTTAAAGTTAATATAAATTTTATTAACCGGATTTTAAAAATATCCGAATTAATATAATTTATTATTTTTCTTTTTTAATTTTTATTAATTATTTATTAAATATTTAAAATATGTGGGCGTACATTTATATAATTAAATTATTATAACGACGAAATAAATTTTTTTTTTTTATTTAATTTTAAGTTAATTTAAATTTTATTTTAATTTTTTCGCGGTTTTTAACCGATTTTTTATTAAATGTTTTTTATTTAATATTTTATAATTAAAATTTTTTTAAAAATGTTTATTAATATAATAAATAATAAAGTATATTTATACTTTAATTTAATCATTAAGTTATATATTAAAACCATATTAATATAATAAATAGTTTTTTTTTTAAGAATTTATAGTTAGTTTAAATTTAAAAGAATTAATTATTATTTATAATATTATTAAAAGATTTTATTAAATGGTAGTTTTATTTTATTTTTATTATTTTTTAGGGTAACGATTAATTTAATTTTTTATTGTTTATTTAAGTGAAGTTTTTTTATTTTTTATTTTGAATTTTTAGTGCGATAAGTTATTTATTTTAATAAGAAAGTTATTGTGTAATTTTTTTGTTAAATTATTGTGAGAATTTTATTTTATATTATGTGTATATAGTTTTTTTGATTTATATGAAAAGGAAGGAATATTTATTAACTTTATTTTTAAAACTGAATTATTTTTTTTAACGCGTTATAGATTTGGGTTGTTTTTTAAGTTTTTATCGGTTTTGAATTTATGTGGGTTGTTTTTTAAGTTTTTATTAATTGTTTTTCGAATTTTTATTAAGCCGAGTTTTTTTTAATTATTTATTAAGTTTTAAAAAAGTTTTATTAGTAGTTTAAAAAAGTTATATTAATTGTGTTTTATAATTATATTAATTATATTTTATTATGTTAATATATTAATATTAAATAGTATATTAAATTTATTAAGTTAATATATTAAGTTTATTAAGTTTATGTTAGTTAAGTGTGGTTAATAATTTCGGAAGAAAATAATTTTATATTTATTATTAATTTTTTTAAAAGATTAAAGTTTTAATTTTTTTAATATATACGATATATATTAAACGAAGTTATTTTAAATTTATTTTTTTAGGTAAAGTTAATAAAATTTTTATTAGTATATACGGAGATTTTAGTTTAGTAATATATTTATATTATATTTAAAGATTTGGAATTTTTATATAACTTGAAATAAATTATTAATGATTTTAAATTTTAAAAAGATTTTAAGTAAATTATTTAATATTTATAAACTTTAAAAGATTAATAATTTATTATTAATTTATTTTTTATGTTAAAAAATTTTTTTATAAATTTTATAAATTAAGTTAATTATTTTATTTAAATTTTAAGTTAAATTAAATAGGAAATTAATATTAAGTTATAAAAGATTTTAAAAATATATTTAAAAGATTTTTAAAATAATAAAAATGAAAGTTAATTTATATTAAGTAAAAAATATAATAAAAATAAAGGAAAATAAAGTTAAGTTTTATTAATATTAATTATTACGGTATTATTATTAGCGATAATATTAAATATTTAAGTACGGATTTTAATATTAAAATAAATAATAAATATATTATTAATATAAACTTTTATTACTTTATAAATTATTATTATATTATTTATATAAACTTTTATAAATATTTTATTAATTTTACGAAAACTTGTATCGATATTATTATATTTTATATTAAGATTTTTAATTATATAATTATTAATTATATAATTAATTTTTTAATTATTTATTTTTTAATTATTTACTTTTTAATTATTTATTTTTTAATTATTAGTTTTTTAATTATTAATTTTTTAATAAATTAATTATTTATTATTTAAATTATTAATAATAATTAATAAACTTTTAAACGTTTTAAAATTTATTTAATAATATATTTAAATGTTTATTTTTAAAGTAATTAAATTATTTATTATTATATTTTTATAATTATTAAATTTATTAGTTTTATTATTAAAACTTTTAATTTTAATATTAAATTTATTAGTTATAATATTAAGGCTTTTAATTTTAACATTAAGGCTTTTAATTATAATATTAAATTTATCGGTATTAAATTTAATATTATTTATAATAACATTAATATTATTAATTAATGTGTTAAACTTATTTATATTAATAATAAAATTATTTATTTAATTATTTTTTTTTATTTTAAGTTATATAGTTATAAATTTAATGTTAATATTATAAATATTAATTATATTATTATAATTGCGATTAATTTATATTGTTATAATTTTTATTTCGTTATTAAGTAATTTTAATTTTTAATTATTAAACGAAATTATATTATTATATTTGCGATTAATTTAAATTATTATTATTTTTATATTAATTTTTATTATTATTTATTAATTGTTATATTTTAAATTATATTATATTATTATAATTTCCGAAATGGCGGATGTTAATAATGAATTAAATAATAATGGTTTTAATAATCCGAAGCTTTCGTTTCCCCGTTATAATTATAATATGAAGTAATGGTTAACCGAAATAATGTTGGCGGTATAAGTTATTATGGAACGAGTTTTCGGTTTAGGAAGGATAATAAATAATATAAGTAATGTTGTAAAAAATATGTAAGTAATTATTAAAAAATAGTTAAAAGTAATAAAAAGAAAAGTAAAATTAAAAAGATAATTTATTTAAAATATTAAATATTTTTATTTCGATTTAAATATAATAATTATTAAATTATTAAATATTATTATTTTAAGTAAAGAAATTTATTAAAAATTTATATATTTATTTATTAATATTATTAAAGTTATTTAAATATTATAAATATAAAAAAACGCGATTTAAGAAAAATTTTTATAATTATTAAAAAGTTTCGTATAGTAATAATAAGTAAATGTATTATTATAAAAAAAAAAAATGAAATGTTTAAAAAATAATATAAAAGTATTAAAAATATTATTAAAATAGTTTAAAATTTTAATTTATAAAGTAATAAAAATTATTTAATAAATTAAGTATAATAAAAATAATTATTTTAAAAATATTAATTTTAAGTTATAAATTATAGATTTATTTCGAATATATTATATTATTAATTTTATAAAAACGGAATATTAAAAATCGTTAATATATAATATATTAGTAAAAAATTTACGGTTAATTTATTTTTCCCCGATTATAAGTGTTATTTTAAATAAATATGTTATATATTTATATAATTGTTAAAAAGTATGAAAAAGTTAAATAATTAATATTAAAAAATAAAATTTTAATTTTAAAGGTGCGGATTTTTTAATTATAAATATAATGGAATGTTAAATTTGTGGGATATTAAATAATGTTATAATTAAATTTAAAGTAATTAATAAAGTTATAAATATAATTGTTAATAAAGGATTTAAATTAAATTATAAGGATGAAAATTAAAGCGAAGGTTTATAGTTATAATAAAAGAGTTAGCGTAAGCGTTATAATAATTACGATGGATGTTAAAAAAATTATAAATATTATTATGGAAAATATAATAATTATTATAAAACGTATAATAATTGTTTATTTAATTATAATTGCGATTATAAATATTAATGTGGTTAAGGGTGATTTTTTTATTAAAACCGAGGATATTATTATTAATATTAATAAAGTAATAATTATTAAAATGATTGTTTATAATGTTTTTATTATTAAGGATAACGAAGGAAATGCGAGAATAAGTAATATTATATAACGGATAAAATTACTTATATTATTAATAAATTAAATATGGAAAATCATAAAAAGGAATTAATAAAAAATGGTTTTTTTTTAATTAAAAAATATAATATTTATGATTTTAAGTATGAAATTAATAAGTTTAATTATATTAAGTTTTTATAATATAATAAAATTAAAAAAATTTATTAAAAATATAATAAAATATTTAATATAAGATTAAATTATTTTATATATATTTATATTAATAAATATATTAAACTTATATAATTTAAAAAATCCCTGAAAAAGATACGAAAAATTATAAAATAAAGGTTTTATAATTTTTTTTAACTTTTAATTTCGGGAAAATATATAAAATTAAAATATTAAAATATTAAGTATTAAAATAAATTAAATTTATTTATAATTTAAAAGTATTTATATATACATTACGTTTATTTTATAATAAAAAAAATAGAAAATATATATTTTACCATTTTATAAAAAAAAAAAAAGTTATAAAATATTATTAATATAAGAAATGAAAATAAAAATTTAATATATATTAATTTAAAATAATAATATGTAATAATAAGCGAAGGTTATAAGATATAAAAACTTTCGGGTTATTAAATTTTTAATATTATTTTTATAAAAAAAAAAAAAAATAAGTTAAAAAAATATTTAAGTTTTAAAATTAATGTTATAAATAAATATAAAACCAAATCGATAATTTATACCGACTTAGGTTTTTTTAATTAAATAATAAATTAAAGATAATTAAAAGAATTTATTTAAAATTTTAAAACATTTATATTAAAGATTTTATATTACGTGATTAGGATAAATTTAAAAGGTATAACATTAAATTAAAAAGTACGATTTTTTTTATAAATAAAAGTAAAAATAAAAGGAAAAATAAAATTAATAATTCGAATGTTAATGGAAGTATAAATATACGAAAAAAGTTTATTTACGCATTTATTTTTAAGTAACGATTTTCTCGTTAAATATAAAGTTATTTTAAATTATTTTTAAATGAATATATTTTTTTTAATTTACCCGTAAGCATGGATTTTTATACGGGTTATAAAATTTAAATTAATTTAACGAAAAGTAAAAATGGCTTAATTAATTATAATATTAAAACATATAATAATATTAATTATTATAAAATATTTTAATTTATTAAAAAGTCGAGATTTTTTATTTATATTATATTATTTAAGTGTGTGTAATAATTTATATTAATATAATTTAATAAAAGAAATAATATTTTTTAATAATATTAATAAAAAAATATAAATTCCGAAGAATGTAAAGCTTAATATTATTAAGGAAATAATCGACCATATGTTTTATAATACGATATAAGAAAATGCGAATATAACTTAAATTATTGTTTTTAACTTTAATAATAATATATAAATATTTAAGTTTAAGGAAAAGTATATTTTTTTAATAAATTTTATAATGGATAATACATTAAATGTTATTTTGTAATTTATTAAATTAAATTTATAAAATATTTAATATATAGTATAATCGAAAAAAAATTTCTTAAAAATAAATATATTATTATTTAAAATTATAACGTTAATGAATATTTTTAAAATAGTATTAAAAAATAAGATATATTATTATATAATAAACTTAAATTTCGGAAAATAATTAAAGAAATTAATAAAAAAATATAATTATTAAAGTGATAAGGGTATTATTAAAATATTTAAAAAAAATAAAATAATAATTATATTAGTTAATAGTTAAGAATAAATATATAAAGCAAGATATTAATATTTATTTAAAATTAAAAATTAAAGATTTATTAACGAAACTTTTAATAAAATACATAATTAAAAAAAGATGGATTAATAATAAAAACTTATTTTTTTTAGATATTTATGTTTTGTTATATGGAAAATAGTAAATGGAAAGAAAAAGGGACAAGTTATAATTAACTTAAAAAAGTTAAATAAATATACTTTAATAAATATTTATTTATTATTATTATAAAAAGAAATAATTTAGTGGATATATGGTAAAAAGTTTTTTATTATTATTAATAAGATAGTTTTTTATTATTAATTATTTATTATTATAAAAAATTATAATAAAATGATAATTATTTTACTTTAAGGATTAAAAGTTTTAAATATTATATTAATAAATTTTAAAAATTTTTCTACGTATGCGTAATAATTTATAAACTATTTATTTAAGTTTTTTAAATTATTTACGAAAATTTATATAAACGATATAATAATTTTTTTAAATATTAAGGAATAATATTAATAATATTTATAAAAGTTTTTTAAATAATATATAAATATTAAATTAATATTATTATTAAAAATTTTTTTTTTAAACTTCCTAATAATTATATTATTTAAATTTATAATTAATAAAATTAATTCATAAATTATTAAGGATAAGATTATAATAATATAAAAAATAAAAATATTAATTATTTTATTAAACTTTAAAACGTATATTAATATGACTGGATTTTTAAGAAAATATATTCCGTTTTATTAATAAAAAGTATAATTATTATAAAATTAAAAAACCGTTTTATTAAATATTAAAAAAAAAAAAAAAGAAATATTATTTATAATGTTAACGCGAAAAAGTTATATTTTATAAATGAAATTTAATCTAATTCTTATAAAATGATAATTTTTTATTATTTTATAATTATAATTTAATAAACTTTTATATTTTATATATTAAGATTTTAAGAAATAAATGTTTATTAATATTAATGTATTAAAATAAATAAGATTTAATATAATAATATTTTATTTAAATAAAAATTAATATAATTAACGCATTAATTTTAATAAAATGAAATTAATTAAATATTATTTTAAGGTTTTAATAAAATTAAAAACATGATATAATATATTTAAATTAAAAATTATATGTTTAATATAGTTATATAAATTAAATAAAATTTAATTATAATTATACGAGTTGTTAATTTAAGTAATAACGGATTATTAATTAATGATTAATATTATAAATTAAACTTTATTAAAGATATTAAATTTAAATAAAATAAATTTACGATTTATTATTACTTTTATATATTTATTATAATTTAAGTTATAAATATATTATATCTTAAGTAAGTTGAATTTAATATTAAATGTTTTTTTAAAATTATTAATAATTATAATTATAAGTGATAAAAAGAAAAAATAAAATAAATATAAATTTATTTTAAAAAACGTAACTTAAAACATAATATAAAATAAAATCGAAAATGTATATATAATAATAAAACTTAAGATTATAAACGATTTTCGGTAAAAAATTATTAACGGATATTAATATAATTAATATTTAAAACGAATATAAAAAATTTTAAAAAATGCGAAATAAAATTAAAAAAATATAACGAAATGGTATTAACACGAACTTAAAAATAAGTTAATATATCATGTTATTAATATAAGTTTTTAATATTTTATGATTTTTTTAAATTATATTAAAAATGTATTTAAAATAATTTATAATAAAAAACATTATTTTAAACTAATAAAAATGTTTTATAAATTAATAAATATATAAATGTAAAATATAACATGTAAAGTTAAAGAATACGTTAATTAATACTTAAAATGTGCGGAAAATTAAATCGATTAATTAAGTTTTAAAAGAGAATTATTATTTATAAATTCCTTAATAATTTTATATTATATTATTATATAAAATTTTATTATTAAATTATTAAAAATATAAGTAAAAATAAGTTCATAAATAATAAAAAGTTATAAATATTTTAATATATTTTTTATAATAACTTATAAGTTTAATAAAAAACTTATTTTCATTTTAAGCAATGTTAATTATATAATTTAATAATAAATTAAACAATTATTCCACGTAATATTACTTTATAATTAAGGAATATTAATAAAAATAATATTAAATAAAAACTTAAAATTCATATTTAAAATCTAGTAATATATTTTTATATAAATAAATATTAAACTTACGATAAACATATTTTATTACCTTTAAATAAACAGGTAATTTAAAAAATAAAATTAAAAAATAAAATTAATAATTCATTACCACTAAATAACTTTTAAAATACTATGGATTAAAATTATTTTAACATTTTAATATAATATTAATAATGTATATTTTTTAATATTAAAAAAAAGTTTTAATAAAGTTATATTAAGTTTTAAGCTAAAGTCGATTATATTTATATTAAATATATTAATAAATGCTTTTAATTTCGAAACGATACGAAAATAATTTTAAAAAGAAACGAAAAAAATTTTAAATTTCGTAATAATGGATATTAAAGTATAATATAATAAGATTCATAAGGTTATAAAATTTAAGGTTAATGAAATTATATACTTATATTTATATTATGGTTATAAGTTATTAAGGAATTAATTTAAAAAGTATAAAATATAAAAAATAAAATCATTATTTATAATAAAAAAAATTAAAAATTTAACGTATAAAATTAATGTATTTCCGTTATAATATATATATAAAGTTATAAATATATTATAATTATATAAAATATTATAAAACTTAGATCCTTATAATAAAAAATTATTAACATTTAAACACGTTATAACATAAAGGAATATAAATAAATAAATATTATATAAAATTAAAAAATTTATAAGCCGTTAAATTAATAACTAAGGAAAATAAAAATATTTAAAATATTTAATATATTGGAAAGGATATATAAATATGTATAATAAATAATATTAAAAAAAGATTTTAATAAAAAACGTAACAGAATTTATCGATTAATATAACCGATATTACCCGTTATTATTAAAAGAATTAAAAGTTTTAACATTATAATTAATAATTATAATACCAAATAAAACTTAAACATTATTATAATTAATAAACATAATACCGCATTATGTAAAGAATTTAACATTATTAAGTTTAAAATTATTAACATTTAAAATGTTTTTTTAAAATAATATTAAAGTTATTCTTATATTTTTAAACACCGTATCATTAGAAATTATCTTAAATCCTCCGTTTCCTTTAAAGAAATATTATATCTAAGTTATGTTTTTAATAAAAACTTAATTAAAATGTTAATTAAGTTTAAAAAGCCCACTAATATAACCATGAAAATATAATTTCTTTTTATTAAAAGTTAAAGAAATTAATAAAATATACTCGTATTTTAACTTAACCACCAAGCTACATATTAAAGTTATATTAATATAATAAATAATTTTCCTTTTAAGAATTTATAATTAGCTTAAACTTAGAAAAATCAACTATTATTTATAATACCACCAAAAGATTTTATTAACAAATAAATTTATTAATTTTTTTATTAATTTTATAATTTATAAAATTAAAGAAAAAACTTAAAAAATTAACATTATTAAAAAATTAAAAAAACCCGTGAAAATAAAAAACTTTATAATTATTTATTTTAATGGTTTTAAAATAATTATTTATAAATTTAAAAATACCATTTTAAATTAACATATAAATAATTTTATTAAAAAATATTTAAATATAAATATAAAATTATTTAACGAATGTAATAAAATTTTAATTTATTTTTTTTAATTAAATATAATATTTATTAATAATATATTTATTTAATTATTTTTATAATCGTTTTAAGTAATATTTATTACGAAATTTTTTTCTTATTTTTATTCGTATTAATGAAAATATATCGTTAAAATTTAAAATAAATTATATTATAAAGAAATTATATTTTAAAATCATGTTTTTAATTTTATTTTTTATTCGAATTTTTTTTTTATTAATGAATAATTATTATTAATTAAATATTACGATTTATTATAAAAATGTATTTATATTTAAATCGGAAATTTTATACGTTTTATAAAACTTTTAATTTATTATTAATAATTATTCTTTAATTATTATTTTATAAATTTATTTTATAACTTTAAAAAATAATTTATTTATTTATATTTTATTAATATAAATATTATTATTTTTAATTATATAATTAAAAATTAAAAAAAAAAATATAAAATACGTAATAATAATAATTCCGTATTAACATAATTTAATCGTTATTTAATTATAATTATAAAATAATTAATAAATATATATTTTAATTTATTAATAAATTATTAAAAGGAATAAACTATATAATTTTTATATAAAATTTTTTTTTTTATATTTTATTTATTTTTTTTTTTCCGCGTTATTCGTGGTTAATAAATTATTTAACCCATATAAAAAAATAATAATAAAAGTTAAAATGAAATAATAAAAATCTTTATAATTTAAAAATTATATTTTTAAAAACATTTAAAAGTATAGTTAACTTTCGTACGTTTTTTTAATAATATTTTTTTAATTATTATTAATTTAATAATTATAAAACTCGGTATTTATAAATTATTAAATAAATGTAACTTTTTACGTATTATTTATTTTTTTAATAATAACATTAAAAAACCCGAAAAAAATTATTATATAAAATATATTAATATTATTTTTTTTATTAATAAAACCGGTAGTTAAATTAATATTAAAAACTTTATAATCGTAATTAATATTATTATTAAATAATATACTTTTTATTTTTTAATAAATTTCCTTTTATTTTTATTATATATTAACGTTATTTATAATTTATAATTTATTAAAGTTAAAGTGTTTTTTTTTATAATTATTATACATTAAATTTAAAATATTTTATTTAAAAATATAATTTATTTATTCGGTATATTTAATTATAACATTTTTAATATAAATTAAATTTAATATTATATTAAATAAAAAAATGTTATTTTTTTTAAACCATATATTTTAAAAATTATTATTTAATTAAATATTATAATAAAAATAATTATATATTTTTAAAAATAAAAATGCTTTCATTATAATAAATTTATATAAATTAAAAAATAATAAAAAGTTTTTTAATTTAAGTTTTTATAAATTATATTATACGATATAAATTTTTTTAAATATATTTTAAATATTTTAAAATAATACTTATATAATATAAAGTATATTATTTATAAATATATTAATATATTTTTTTATTTTTTAATAAAAAAAATTTATTAATTTATTTAATAACGGGTTAAAAGTTATTTTAATTATTATTTTAAAAGTATATCCGGAAAATAAAAATCTTTCTTTTAACGGACAAAGCTTTTTTATATAAAAAAAAAATAAATATATATAAAATATTTATAATATATTTAATTAATAATTAAAAAACATCCGGTTTTTTTTTATTAATTATTTACATTTATTATATATATGTACGAGTTTAATATTTTTAAGGAAATAATTTAAATAATTATATTAATATAACGTTTCGTTAAAATTTAATAAAAATATATTAAAGTTATTTTTAAAAAATTTATTTAATTTATTTTAAATTTAAATAAATAATAAATCGTAAAATGTAATATAAATATTATCGGATGAATATTAAATTATATATAAATAATATTAATTTAATAAAAATTTATTTTCGTTTTAAATAATATATTAAAAGTTAAAAATATAAATAACTTTATAACGATTATTAATAAAATAAAAAAAAGATTTCGCTTTAAATTTTTTTTTTTTCCTTTTAAAATTTAAATTTATATTTCTTATAATATTTTAAAAAACGTTTTTAATATTTATATTATTAAATTTAATATTATATATTTAACGGGGTTATTATTTTATTCGATGTAATGTTTTAAGTTATTATTTTACTTGGCGTGGCGCTTTTAATTTTTATTTTATTTATTATACGATTTTTAATTATCGTTTTATTACGTATGGTATTTTTAATTTTTATTATATACGTATTAAATTAATTTATGCATTTTTAAAAATATATAATAAAAAATATAATTAATATTTATATTAGAAATTTATTTAATTATTAATATAATTATTAATATTATATAATAATTTATTTATAATAATTTTATAATATTTTTATAAATTTATATTATTTAATTAAACATTTATAAAAGTATAAATTAAAAAATATAATTTAATTTAACGGTACCCGGGAATTTATTATTTATTAATTATTATAAATAATTAATTAAATAAATGGTTAATTAATAAATATAAATAATTTATATAAGTATTAAAATTTTTAAAATAAAACTTTATTTATATATAAAAGAAAATATTTTATATAATGTAATTTATATAAAAGTTTTAAATATAATATTTTTTAATTTATTATTATATATTATATTACGTAATTAAAACATTTATATTAATTAAAATATATATATTTTATAATAATAAATATAATTAAAATTAAATATTAAAAAATATAAAAATTAATAAATATTATAATAAATTTTATGTATTTATATTTAATTATTATAAATAAGTAAAGTTATATTAAAATATTAAAATATATTTTAATATTAAAGTTAATTATTTGGTTATAAATTATATTATAATAACGTAATATAAATATTTTTTAAAAGTAAATGCGAAATTAAAAAAATTATTTTACGCGTGTATAAAAAATTATATAAACTTAAGAATTTTTTAAAGGAATTTTTAATTTTTTATTACGTATATTTTAATATTTTATTATATATATTTTAATATTAATTGTTATTAATATTTAATAACTTTTTATATTAATTTAAATAATTACCACGTAATTATTATTATATTTTTAACCTTTAATATTTTTTTTAAAATTAATTATAATATTATATATATAAAATTAAATTTTAAAATTACGTTTATTCATAAAATCATGTTAATCGAAAAAAAAAATTATAAAAAACAATTAATTAAATACGGAAATTATAAATTATTTTTTACGATATAAGTTTTATTATTATAATTAATTACGGTTATTATTAAAAGTTAAAATTTTAACTTATATTATTATTTTAAAAAGTTAAATAATTTTATTTCCGTTTATATATTTAATTTTAATAATTATAAATAATAATAAAATAAATTAATAATAATTTAAAAAACGTTATACCCGTGGAAATTTCGAACGAAGTTTAAAAATAATTTAAAAATAAATAATATTTAATAAACGTTAATTATTATATTTTTTACGGATATTTAAATATAAATTTAATTATTTTTATTTATGTTTAAATTAATTTTTAATAATATATATAATAAATTAATAAATATATAATTATTTAATAATATAAATAATATTATATAAAAATAATAAATTAACTATTTATTTTAAAATAAAATTTACTTACGTTTTAATTTTATTATATTTTTTTTAAATAAAAATTAAATAAAAAAATTAAAAGATTATAATATATTTATAGAATTTTAATTTTATTTTAATTTGTCCGATAATTAAAATAAAAGCGATTTATTTTATAAAAAAATATATATTTTTTATATATATTTTTTATTTAATGAATTTATTAAAAAACGATATATTTAAATGTTTAAAAATAATAAATTAATTTTTATTAATAACGAATATATTTATTATTTAAATAAAATCATTAAAAAGTTTAAGGAATTTTTAATTATTAAAATTAAATACGAACCGGAAATTTTACTTAAGTATTTTTTTATTTATATGGTTATTATTAAAAATAACTTTTATTATTTAATAGTTTAAAAAACTTAAAGAATTTTAAAAAAACCATTGTTATTAATTAAAAAAAAATTAACGTTATAAAAAAAATTAAAATTATCGGTAAAAAGTTAAATATTTTTAATAAATCCGGGTGTATTTTAAATATATATTATAATATTTTAAACGTTAATAAAACTTATATCGGTTAATTTTAAAGTTAATAATATATTTAATATTAATAATAATAAAAATAAAAATAATGAAAATATTAATTTATTTCTTTTAAAATAAAAATAATAAATATAAAATTATACGATAATATAAATTAATAAATAATATTAAATAATTAAAATTATAATTTATAATTAAAAATTTTTATTTATTTTATTAAATAAAAAAAAATAAAAAATAAATACGTATATTAAAATATTAAATAATAAATTTAATAATTAAATTATATAATTTATAAATTATTATAAAAATTATATTTATTTATAAATTATATAATTATTTTTTTTTACGTTTTTTATAATTTTATTTATAAGGTTTTTATTTTTAATTATTTAAAATAATAATTAAAATATATCGGAATAAACTTTATAAAAATTATATTTAATACGGTAATTTATTAACGGATAATTTATATAATATACGTTATAAATATTTTTTTATAATAAATTTTATAAATAATGATTTTTTTATTATTATTTATTTAAAAATATTTAATATATTTATATAAAATTTTAAATAGTTTTATTTTTTTTAAAAATAAAAATCTTTAATTAAATAAATAATAAATTTATAATTTTTATTATTTTTTTTTTATTAAAATATAAAAAACTTTATTTTAAATTTATTTATTATAATATTAAATATTATAATAATAAAAAAAAATTAACTTAAGTTTTTTAAAATATTATTAAATTTATTAATTATATAAAAACTAACGATATAATTTAAAATACATTAATTTATAACCATCCATATTATATTAATATAATTAATATTAACATTTTTAAATTTTATTATAAAAAATAAATAACTTAAAATATCGTTCGTTTAAAATATTTATATTTCATTATTTAAATTTTTTAATAAAAATATACGTGGATAATTATAAAATATATTTAACGTTAAAACGGGAAGTTTTAATATATTTATAAAATTTAACGAAAAAATAATTTAATAATTAATAAAAATTTTATTTATAACTTTAAATTTAAGATTTTAAATTAAATTATTATTAAATAAAATTTAATTAAATGTGGTTTTTACGTTATTTTTTAAAAACACGATTTTTATTTATTTTTTTTTTTATTTAAATTTTTATATTTTTTTTATTTATTAATTTATATTTATATTTATTATTATTATTTTTATATTCGTATATATTATCGTATATTTTTAAATTTTTATTATTTTTTATATTAATTTATTTACGTTATAATAAAATTAATAATTTAATATTTTATTTATTTTATATTTTAATTTTATTATTTAATTATTTAATACTTTATAATATTAATTTTATATATTAAAACTTTTTTTTTAATAATTTTAAAAATTAAAATTATTTATTAATAATTTAAAACATATTTATTATATTATTTAATACACTTTAAAATTTTTTATAAAAAAATATATAATTATATTTTAATTTATTAATTCGGAATATAAGTTTATAAATAATGTTTTAATAATTTTTAAAAATAAATTAAAAAAATTTATTATTATTTATATTATTATAAATATTAAAAATAAATGATATAAATTTTAACGTAAAATTTTTTAAATTAAGTAAAAATTATTAAAGTTTTTTAAAAAATAACGGGATAAAGTTTTTAAATATTATTAAATTATATATTTTAAAAAATTTTAACCATGTAAATATAATAAATAACGTGGATATTTTTTATTTTATATGATTTTTTAATGAATATAATTTATTTAATAAAAAAAAAGTTAATTATTAATAAAATTATTATAAAAACTTACGTTTTTTTTTAAAAAATTAATTTTTTTTATTTATATAATTATTTAATTTTTTAAAAAAAAAATAATTTAAAAGTTTTAAATATTAATTTTAATATTAATTTTAATATTAAAAACGTTAATTACGTTTTTTTAAAATAATTATTATTATTATAATAAAATTAAATAAAATTATATACCGGTTATAATTTTATTATAATATTATAAATAAAAAAATATTATTAATAATTATATTATTTAAATATAATTTAAATAAAATTAAATATTTTATTAAATATTTAAAAATAATTTTTTTTTAAATATTAATTTAATTAAATTATATTATTTAATTAAAATAAAATAAAATAATTAAAATTATATTATAATAAAATAATTAATATAAAATAATATTATTAAAAAAAATAATTAATTAAAGTTTATATTATATATTATAAATTATATAAAATTTTAATATTTATTTATAATTATTTATAATTATTATTTTATATAATTATTTATGTTTTTTATAATTATATTTTATTATATTATATTATAATTATTTTTTTTTTATTTTTTTTTTATAATTATTATAATTATTATATAATTATTAATAATTATAATATAGTGGTACCCGTAATTTTTTCTTGCCTACCTTAATAATTTTACTAGTCCCAATTCGGAAATTTTTTTTTTTTTTTTCTTAACCTATAATAATAACCCTTTTAAAAGTCGGGCAAACCTTCCTAAAAGTCGGGCATAGTTCCACATTTGGAGAGATTGGCGTCTCGTTACTAACAAATTACTCTACAATGGCATAATATTACTACAAAACAGCCTTATCCATCTATCGAGACTATTGAGCGGGCTTGAGCAGCAAGGAGGAAATGGTCCGTTACAATAATCTCTTCCGCAGAATGCAATCCGCCATACTTGAAGTGAACTACCTGGGACATCGTAAATAAAATCGCATCACATTTCTCTCCGTTCATCCATAAATCCAATAGTCCCTGGAAACTTGACTTTAATACAGACATCATCTCCGAATTCATTTGTTCCCCTTGTTTTAGACTAACTGCTACCATGACAGCCATGGCTTTACCGGAAATGGGGTGCGTAGAAGAGAACACTCGGGTATCCGCTACTATTACAGCATTGCTAATGGAGTTTCCCATAGCGTTAATCCCAGGTAAATTGCCATGATCTTTGACTGATGGCCATAAGTTGGCCATGAATATAAGTGCAGCCTGGAAAGTGATGAAACGCCTTGTAATGTCGTTGTCTACAGACACCCATCTTTGCTGCAGGTGTTTAGCTACTTTGGTAAATCTGTCTGTTTGTCGTGCTCTAAATCCCTTATAGAACTCGGACCATCTGGTTTCATATGTATCTTCATTGATGGGTGATCCGGCCATTATGAAGCTTTATTTTTCAAGGTGGATTCTGAAGGGGGACTGCTCGTTGTAAGATGGTATAGGCTCTAAAAACTTTTGGCGCGTTTCTATGTATCTGGTATGATATATAGGTATATATATAACAGTCCATACTGTCGAAAAACAAGCGGAATATTCTCGTAGATATCGGAATCTACTAGGATCTAATGGCCGAGACATTCTTTAAAGCCATGCAACTTGAATGTTAACCTAGGCAAAGAATCGTTCAATTAGAGAAGTTGCTAGATTGTCATATAAACTAATACGAAACCCACATAGAAGAATTTTTCCTGTATCGTGTTCGACCGGTAACTGTGGCTTTCCCAAGGGACCACCTCTAGGTAGGTAACCTAGCTAGGAGTAATTGTCTTGCTATCCAGGAAAATATTTCCTTAAAATTAGTGTAGGTACGTAGAATGGAGTGTAAGGATGCATCAGCAAACAGGCTTATAATCAGCTAGATTATTTCCTGACGGAATGAAGTCGTTCAATGCTAAGAATCGCCGAGAAATATGTGGATTACCGACCCCGAGAGATCGGGGTCGGGGTGGATCTCGGCCATTTCAGTGATCCACTATGGCTTCTGGAGGTGGTGCGTTTCACTGGCTAACTGTCATTCTGCTATCAAAATAACAAATGATATAAAAAATGATAAAATTCCAAGATAATTCGTATTGGGTAAGAAAGCCATCACTCGGTTTCATTCGTCTCTATTAGGCACTAGGTGTTTTGGTACCACTTGACAACACTTACCACACGTCACATCACAGAATATAGCCGGACCCATCTTAAACGCCATGGCGAACAACACCGACGACGGTAGCAGACTCGCTTCTCTCAATTCGGCTACCCTCGGAGCTGAAATGCCCCAAATTACGTTGCCTGACGGAACCAAGGTACAGACGGGAACAGTGGGGTCAGTTTTAGTAGTTTGTCATATACACTACCTAGTATCAAGGGCTAAACTCCAACTTTGCAGTGCATTACTCATCAACATTCGTACGTATAACGAGGCGTACAAGGCCGGAGATAAGGGCAAGCTAGCTCAGCTGGAAGAAGCGATGCGCGCGACGTTACCATTACTGGGCAGGGTTGGCATGTTCGACCTCTTCTCACCCGAAGAATGGATCCAGGGAGACAACGAGGGCCGGAGAGTCGTGGGCAAATTGTACCAACAGTTCAAGTCGGAACAGAAGTAGGCGGAATAGTCTGTATTTTTCATGAACGGGGAACTCCCAACTCCATTAGACAATGTGTCTGTAGCAATAACAAGAAACCACCCAGAACGCCATTCCCATGCGCGTATTTCATCGCCTTGACTTTTCACTTCTTGGAGCGCTTCGGGGTATCCTCGTCAACATCCATCGCCTGCGCTTCCTCGTTGTCCAGATCTCGATTTCGCTTCAGACCCTTCATCTTTCTTGTCTGCAGCTCGCTGAGGTCTTGTCTGCCAAGATGGATGCGGCCGATCTTGTCGCCTATGGTATCCGTCGTCACGTTCTTCTTGACCTTCTCCTCCACCTTTGCCGTCTTCATAGCCTCTTTCAGCACCGCTTCCTCGGGCTCCTGCATGCGGCCGACTCGGAAGTCCATGCGTGGGCCCATTTCCTCAACCTCGACTCGTGGCAATCGCTGTCCGCTGCGCTTCGTCGAGATGAGGTAAACGCGCAGGTGAATTGCCGGCTTTACGGCATCGCCCACAGGCTCGTCGGCCGAGACAGAGACGAGGTACTGCAGACCTTCGACGTCGATCTTGTCGCTCGACGTGTCGCCCTTGAACAGGTCGATCAGCATGCTCTTGGCCATCGTGTACTCGTTGGCGACCGGGCTCTCAAACGCGGTTCCCGAGAACAGCATCATAGGTCGTAGGCCCACGGCGAACTTGCGCCCCTTGAATTGCGAGATGCGGCGATAGCTCTCCGGGTCTAGGTGCAACTCCAACATGTCGAGGATCTTGCCTGCGAAGGTGCGCGCGAATGTCAACGTGTGCGGGCGCTTCTTGGAGCTGATGCCGAATACTAGCAGCGAGGTGTCGTTCTTCTCGCTGAAGAATTCAAGAGACGAGGGATCCTCGAACGGATGAATGTCATTCTTCTTGGTGAATTTCTTGGCGAGCGGTTGTCGCAGAGAGTAGAGGTCTGTTAAAGCATCTTGCGCGATTTGCGAACAGGTCGTTCCGCGACTGAATATTTCTGATCAGTCTGGCCAGTTTATTTATTTGAGCTTCTACCTATCCGAATAAGAGCACGTACAGGAAAAGAGCTGTCTTCGGGTTCTCGACAACCTTGGGAGCCTTCTTCTCGAGAGCTCGTTTAGAGCGAGCATTGCGTGGTTTTCTAGGTGATTATCGTTAGCTAAATGAAAGCCATCGAGTTGGCATTACATTATACGTACATTTGTCGCAACATTTTGGAGATGATCTGAATTGAAGAATGCTAAGATCGTGGATGATCCCGCAGTCGCAATTGGTGATCTAGTTAGAGGGGCCGTTGGAAATTTTTAGGACGGCAGAACTTTTTAATGTGGAGAAGATCAACGAGATAAGAAGGCGGTATGAAGAGCACTTGGGGTTGGTCCCTGCATTCTCTACCGTGAGCGGCCCGACTCGGTCCGCTACCACCTGGCAGGTTCGTTCCACCAATTTGGACCGCTATACCTGTGTTCCTCTAGATGACAACTTCCTGCAAAATTCATCTTGATCAAGTTCACGATCTGTTATATTGAGCACTCATATGCATACGCCCATAAACTTAGAATTTCTTTATACCTCTTCCATTAAAACACAACAAATTCAACGTTAGGTTGTAATCGATAGAACTAATCCGACAGCGTCACGCACAGCGCCAGTCGACATCGCTGCCTTCCTAGAATTACATTGCCTGATTGCATGTCTGTTCTGATTTTCTCAGTTAGACTGTACGACACAGCCTGAGAGTCGGGGGAAGGTCAGGGGTTTGTGCCCCACACCTACAGGCAATCGAGCATTTTTGATCATTCATGTTGGTGATGGCGTTCCTCGTTGGACAACGTCAGCCAGCTGTTGAAACGATAAAATCTTGAAGGTAACCGCCACCACTTCTTACAGGGAAAATAACCAGTTTCTCCAGCCTAGCCGGGGCTCATTCATAATGCGGCATAACGGGAGCTGCCGCAATGTCCCTAATCTTCTCCCGACTCTCAGGCTACGTGAGTCTACTATGCAGAGTCTAGCTCTATGTCAAATTTGGTAGATATTATCAACTTACATTTTCATCGTCTGTTTGACTGCGCCAATTTAGTCTCAGGGATACCATTGTTGAGACTGATAGGGCGTAGGCCGACCCTTCGTTTTTCTCTACAGCCTTGCAGCGACAATCTTCCCATGCATACAGTTGTTTTCAGGCCCCTGTCATTCTAGTTTTGTTGTCAATAAGCTCTAAGTAGGTAGCTACTGTTGGGAATTACCTATGTCCTCAACGACAGAACCAACGGAATCATATCCGGATGCAACGATTGGCAGCAACCCTATGTCGATCAACCCTTACGGATGTTACGGCACCAACGGACATATGGATTTCCAGCTTCGAGAAAGTCCAGTTGTTAGTTCCTGAAACAGCGCGATCAAGAATCAAGAATCGACATTTCTTGTTGAGTTCACGACCAAACGTCACCGGAAATACCATATCTGAGGTCCGGATATAACGTCCCTGAGCCCTATCTCAATTGACTGGAGAGAATAATCCTCCTTGGGTACAGGGCATTAGTAAGGCAATGGACCCTATCATCTTACTTCGTATAATTACGAAAGCTACAGTGAAGTGGAGGTCGACGCTCTGGTGATAAACAGTTTGATCTAGTTGCTGGGCAAGAGGGGTATGGAAATTGCTACTCTTAAAGACGTTCATGATATTCAGTACATTCAAAGCGGCACAGTTAACATTTTCATGGCTAACCCTGTACACAGCACCACCGACGATATTTTGTGAGTTTAATGAGCTACCACGGGCCTATACGCCGCCTTTCGCCTAGCGCCCTGGAAGAAATTAACTTGGCAGGTCTCTAACTAAACCAAGTACACGGTAGTGTGGAAGAAAGCACGTGTGAAGCTATCTCGCCATAGGTAGTCGATGCGTGCTGGGCATTAGATAAGTCTGTCGATCATGACTTATTGCAGGAATGGGTAAAACGATGAAGTGAGGCCCACTGGATCTGGATGTTTTGAAACTTAGAGCGGGTTGCCGTGAAAGTTTTATCACGTTTACCTTGCATTATGCGATCGTATGGTCCCGGCTTTCCGGGGCTCGCAGCAACCAGACGCAATGCAACTACCGGAATGGACCCTATTAGAGCATCGATTCTATTACGCCGTCTCAGCGCCGGCACGCGATTTTACCTGCTTCTGGTTAGAGCCATGCAGGCAGCAAATCTTTAGAAGCAGGCTTACGGCGCCATCACGGGGACGTTAACTATATCCGGCATCTCGTCAACCTACGGGGCTCCACATACACTATCCCAACGTGGTGTTGATCAGGAACCAGCTTTGAGCCGCATAAAAATTATGCTATCTGTTAGAAGCTCGATTGCGACGTTGATTTGATGTGTCATGTCGCTAAAGGTCGTAAGTTGAGGAATGCTACGCTGCAAGAAAAATCTTCCTATAGACCTGCATATGTATGTTTCAAGAAAAACTTCGGTCGACCGTATGGGCTAGGTCGCATTGGTATTCACCATAGGAAGTAAGTATAATTCTATCTAATCTTGGTTATAACTAAATACCTAGTCGGATATCTCTATTATAACTGACTCGATCGACTACGTACGAGGGGCTAAGAATCAAAGCTTCCAGAAGCCTGGGCAAATGGATTCAAGTGCCGCGATGTCACTTTATAAACGTGTCCGACCGTCTTTCGGGCACCATTCCGGCCTTAGTCTATACTGTAACACAATAGCACCGAACGGCCGAGTTGCACACACGTCAGCTAGTCTCCTTTATCATGTTCGCAAGCTTCGAATCTCTGAATCCCGGGGCGAGGTCTCCTGATTCGGCAGGCCTACCCTCTGAATTGCTTACGGACCCGGTCGTAACGGCCTAGCTTGCCAAGATGAAAAATCCAGGGGTCAATATCATCACCGGCATATTGCCGCTTTTGAGCTTAGCTGTATCTTAGCTGTTGCAACCAGCTCGAAGATACCCATACACCCACGAGGGTCGGGGGTTAACGTCCCACAAGGCTGGGTCGCCAAGTTCGCGCTGGCGAATCGTTTTTGCATATCAAACATGAGACATCAGATGGGAACGGCAGCAGGGATCGGTTAGACGTCCTGGTCTCGCCCGCGTGGTTTTCCACCTCTATCCACGTTCAGTAAAAACATGGCTCTGGATTCCTTTGTAGATTTTTCTTCCCCAAGATACGATGTCTGGGGTTTCGTTCCTTTAAACCTTTCTCGTTCTCTGTTTTGGCGATACTGCGGTGCCGTTCGTTTCATTCCCCGTCAGGTATCTCTTGCATATTACGTTGGCGATTAGTCAAGATGCGGTTCCTTTCGTTGTTGTCGCTGCTATGCCTGGGTGCATTGCAGCCAGCGCTGGCCGCTCTCAACCTCACTGGAGTTCCCGCTTGTGGTGTAAGTTTCGAGAGGGAGTTCATCCCTCTGGCAAGATATTAGTTATAGGCTGGCTGACATTCAACTAGTTAAAATGTCTCGCGACTGAGGTCGCCAGTTCGGACTGCACGCTCACGAATACGACATGTATCTGCACAAATTCAGTGCTTCTAGCCGATATTACCGAGTGCGTCACAGCGAGCTGCTCGATTCGCGACCAATTAGGTGAGTTTATAACATGGAAATCGCGTTGATTTTCTTCGATGGCTGACTGGCATAATACCAGCGACGAAGAAATTCCAGGCCGAAACTTGCGGTATTCCAGGCGAGGACAGGACTGCTCTTGTCAAAATCATTGCGATTGTATTTGGCGCACTTGGCCTGCTGGCTTTCGTTTTACGATGCATGGCAAGGCTCATTGGGCCGCATGATTGGGGTCATGACGATTCGGTGATGTGTTTGGTTATGGTACGCCGACATCGACTCGAATTCTTACCGTCCGTCCCCTTCTAACATCCTATATAGGTCCTCGAAATCGCTTTCGCGT
Source organism: Annulohypoxylon truncatum (assembly GCF_022578515.1). Lineage (NCBI taxonomy): Eukaryota > Fungi > Ascomycota > Sordariomycetes > Xylariales > Hypoxylaceae > Annulohypoxylon > Annulohypoxylon truncatum. Next base: position 416,020 of record NW_025953820.1, read on the forward strand.
GTCTATCAGTACCTAGTAAGTCATCTTGCCTATAACATATAGTTTTAGACTAACAATTGGTCAGTTTCCAATGCCGGACTTGGATTGGACATGTGGTTTGTCCCACATGATTCCATCACCGAGGTCCTTAAAGTTGGTGACCCCCTTACTTTCATACGAAGCAACCTACTCTAACAGAAAATAGCTGTATTTCTTCGATGAGTTATTGTACATTACGGCACTGGCTCTGACCAAGATTTCTATTCTCTTCTTTTACCTCAAGGTGTTTCCGAAGCGCTCGTTCCGCATTTGCGCTTGGGCCCTCATATGCTTAAACCTCGTATGGGCGCTCACTTACGACCTTCTTCTCATCTTCCAATGCAATCCGATATCCGGCGCATGGACATTCTGGGATGGTGAAACTGAGTCGAAGTGTATCAGCATCAATATATTAGGTTGGTCTGCTGCGGCTATAAATATCGCGTTAGACTTGGCCGTCATCGCTCTCCCGCTCCCGTCATTGTTCGGGCTATCCTTGTCTATGAGAAAGAGGCTTCAGATCATAGCTATGTTTGCTGTCGGCTTCTTGTAAGCTATTCTGGAGATCCTCAACCGTCGAGAGCAACTATTAATTCGTTACACAGCATCACGGTCGTCAGCGTCATCCGTCTATATTCGCTTATCCATTTCGGTGATACCCAAAATCTCACTCGTAAGTCTTCCCCTTCTTCACTTAGTTTCCCCAGATTCCAGGGTCAGTATTAACACATATCACAGAGGACTACGTCGAAACGGGATACTGGTCCACGATCGAAGTGCCCGTCGGCATCATCTGCGCGTGTATGCCTGCGGTGCGCTCGCTCTTCAGCCGCGCGCTGCCCAAGATCTTTGGCACGACGCGGAATATGGGTTCAAATTTCAACACATACGGCCCGTCGTCAGCCAGCCGACTAGGCCCCGACTCCCGCAACAAGATCAGCGTCAAGCAGGAGTGGTCGGTTCTCAGCGAAGGTCCTAACGATTACAAGCGCAGCGAGAGGGACTCTTCCCTCGAGCTTCTGACCGTAGGCGGGGTGGAAGGCATGCAGAGGAAAGAAATGGGAACGGGGTTCGAGGTCGGAACCGCGATTTCGAGCCGTAACGATCTTGTCCCGACGCGCAAGATGACGCTCTCGAAGCACGACGGCACGTGGCGCGGTATAGCGATCCCGGATCAGGAAGGGAGCTCGTATAAGTCGGCTGCGTATACGACGGAACGGGAGCTGCGGTAGAGAGGTTGGCTTTGTAGATTCTGGCGGTTGGAGTTTGTACTAACTCGCTGGCTATTTTGATACGAATACTAAAAAGGGAATTTCCTACTCTTTTACGTACCTACCCAAGGTAGCAAGTGCTTTGTCTGCTGCTGCTGGTGATGTTTACAATTATTCCGGACTTCCCTTTCTAATGCTTCACCAGCGGCCTGACCTCTTGATTTCTTTTGTTTCCAGGCATTTACATATGCGGTACCCTCGTACTGCTCGAGACTCTGATAATATTTCGCCCCTAGACCCTGCAGAATCTTACATTTTTCATCCATTGTCCTAGCTAGCAAGACTTGTGCTGCCTTAGATGGTACTCGATTTCTCGTCGTACTCAGCGACCCAAACGTCACCTTCGTCATCAGCCGGCCAGCCTACACTAACCCAAAGTCATTCAGCCAACGTCAAGACCGGCTCCGTCCCCGCCTCGAGAGCATGTATCTCTCGCTCTTCACACCAAATACGTTTTCTACAAAGAGCGTATCGGCCACGGCAATCAACCCATCTCGCGTCAAGGAGTAGCAATTTCTAGCAAAACTCGTCCTCTGCCTCTTGATCCTGTTAACCCACCCATGACCCGGGACCAGGATCAAGAGGCAGAGAGTGAGCTCTAAGGCCGTGACGTTCTTTAGGACAATCAGACCGCCCCACGACGGCTAAGCCCAGAGCGAGACCTTATCATCGACGAAGACGGTACGGTTATTGAGCGATGGAACGCGACTGTTTGCGGATTGACCAAGATGGTGGCGCTTATAGTCAGGGGTTTGAAGGTGCTTTGGTGTCCGCATGATGATTTGAGAGAGCCAGTTTTGAATAACTAGAGAGAACCAAATCGATGAAAGAATTGAAGTTAGAAGGCGGGGCGATGTAAGTTTAAGACAAGATAGGATGTTTGTTTCAAGTGATGCACCTCCTATTGGCGCTCTGGGTAACCGCATCAAAGGCAGGAGTGAGGCTAGTTGCGAATATGATTGATCCTCAGCCAATCGGCGTAAGGTAGAAGATGCCATTTTGATATTCCAATCTTCTAGCCTTGAAGGCGATGGTTTCGTGTAAGCACCACTCGCCCATTATCGCGGGTTTCAAAGGAAATTTTCAGATTGTAGATAATATTAATTGCCGAACAGCTTTCAGGTTAAGCCTGTCGTCGCCACAAGAATGCGAGTCTACGTGATATCATTTCTCGAGGAACCACTACGGTAACGACTAGAACAACGGAGATATTATCAGAGATACATACATTTCTTGTTGGCACCTTCTAGGTGCAACACAGTATTATTCAGTCTTCCATATTAGGTATGTAGGTTAGGAACAATGTTGTGTTGTCTTATAAGCTCTAGACAACACCAGGAACTTTCTAGATACGGGTTATGGTGACTATCCCCACCCGCCTTAGGGATTCAGGAACTAATCGCATTGCTTTCCATGGCTATTTAAGTTGGCACATCCTCCTGGTAAATTTCAGACTTAAATGATCATTTCCTACCTAAGTGAAGTACCTATCTGTTATCACATCGAAACACCATCAACGATCAACCACAACTTACCTCAAAAGTAGACGGAAGACACACTTACATTTCGACAATGCTCCGACCAGCTTTTTATTTCATAGTTCTCTTTACGATATTCATGATTTGGTTATTGTATTTACGTTATGATTATGAATACTTATTCGTGCTGGTGTTTTCGGTTGTCGTGGACCGAGTTTGCAGAAATTATTCTAAATGTGTCCGAGTGAATACCTACTATGTACTTAGGGGTTTATATACCAATTATCCGGTGTAGAGCTGATAGTTTAAGTGCTGTCATGCATCTCCTCCACTCACCGCAAAGGCTATGAAGTGAGACTGGAAACATCTTATCAACCTTGGAAGCTAAAGACAATAAGTATAATTGGTTATTGGAAGGACTAATTGGAGCTGGAATACTTAATACAGAAGCACCATTAGCGTCTCAAATCCAAGAGCATGGTCGTACATTCATTATGAGATGAAAAAGGGGCTATTATTGCAGAAGTTATCGAGACTGGCGGACGGTTTACATGGAGACAGAAACCCTTAGAAATTTCCAAACTTGTATTACTCTTTAGAAACCTGGTGGAGATCGAAGGACTAGCAATGCCCCTTCAGGATGTTGATTGTATGTCCAGATCACAAGGAGCCTCATGACTTCGAAGCAAACAGTATCCAACTATTTTCTTTTTTCCTGTGGAGGGTTCCACCTTGTGTTTGCTGTATGATCCAAATACCACATGTCTCTCGATCTGTTTTCGTAATGTTATGAAGTATACGTAATCAGTGGACGCTGTTTGAATCTTGTCTTGGTGCTCTTCCGTCGTACATGTATTACGTGATGAGCACACCGCAGCGAAGTTACAACGGAGTGAGGCCATTTATTACTTGAGGAAGGAGCTACGCGTTTATAATATAATCGTAAGATGGGCTCTCAAATTCTCTGGATGAGTTTCTTCTTGCTACTACTAGGTACTGCTACCTCAACCCCCTTTCAAAATCACGATACTGGTATTAGACACTTGTAAGTCTTCAGTCAAGTCTGGCTTTCTGTTACTATTTTATTCCCCTTTCTAATATCTGTACGATACTAGGAACTCATCTTTTATAAGATTCTGCCTATAAATTTTCTGAACATGGATCATTCATATTCTACCACAAGGGCCATCCTTTTCATTATCGGCACAATCCTTTCTCGCCTAGCCGTTGGAAGTGTCTGGGCACAATTCTGCGATGACGAGGCCTGCTCCGTCAACTGTGGTCTTTCCGTCAGCGTCAACAACCCGGCCTGTCTACGCAAAGAATGGGGGCGGAAGTCGGTCAGATTACATGGCCAGAATTTTATTGGATCTTATCTAGTTAACTCCCCTGATGCGAATTGCGGCTGCCAGAACGACTGCACCTCCATACCTGGCACCGGGCTTCCTATCTGCATAGACCTTACCAACAAAGCCACCGCACAGTCGTACCGCTTCCAACTCACCACCTGTAAGCAAGACGAAGCTGGCCCGGGGCAGGGTGTTGGCGATAACTGCAATACCTCCTCATCTTCTGCTGCTCTACTGGCCCCTATCACTACGATTTCCTCCGCTATCATATGACTAGATCTCAAAATGGCATCAATGATATTCCAAGCGACGCCGGAAATAGGCGTTGAAGTCACAACTCGGGCTCTTTTCAATGGTTGCTTATGAAGATTAGATACTTGATTCCTAGCAAGACACATATACTTACCTAGACAGCATAGATCTTTCGTTTCATATACTTATTTAGCTAGAAAGAGAATACCAGCGACGATATCACGCAGACTGAAGGTCCAAACGAAGCTGCAATGAATAAGTCTCATTGACTCTCCAATACTGCAACCCATAAAACACTCCAAATCGGAGAACTCCATAGGGTTAGGAATAAAAAAGGCAGATAGTTCTTTAATGTTGCCCTTCTTCACGATCATATCCCTTAAGAACTGAGCTCATGTCGATCGTCTCCGTCAGTATTGGCCCCTATTTCTCTCGGATATCCAACATTGATTCCCTTTTTGCGTAGAGATGATATTTAGAGCGGACACTGTATCTACAGCGATGATAATTCCTTGGCCACCCGTTTCCTGCACCTGATTGGCCACTCTTTAGGGCGTAATAGATAAAAGGCAGTGTCTGCTACTCATGTCTCGGTGGAGTCCTAGGGTGTGCTCCCTTAGTCTTAGCCTTGGCCTGTTATATATATGTTTAATCCTGGGAAAGATATTTCAGGAAATCAAATCGTGTCCATCATCATACTAAAGTTCTCTCATCACCGAACAGGTTCCTTGTAGAACACCGGAAGGAACTTTTTGCTTCAAGTAGTATGGGGGCTGTGTTAAGTATGATAACTGTTCAGTCCCACTAACTGATCCGACCCAAATTAAGTCCAGTGCATACACAGGCGTGATTTGGACGCTATGTACGCGCTTCGACATTACTATACATCGAGAGACGTCCTAGAACAATTAGTCTAGAACCCAAGATTCAAGACCTCGTCTTGGTCTCTAACGATAGACCCAAAATGTCCAATGTGATAGCACTTATCAAGGAAATAAGCCCCCAACGCCGTACATGCAGATCACGGCGGCCCAATTACATTACCGCATTCCATATCCCATGTTCCCGAGTTGACCCTACTAGGATGAAGTAGTTGTCGATGTGATGGATAGTAATCTTCACTCTTGTTTCTCCTTGGCGTTCCCGACGAATCGCTCCTTCATAGATAGCCGTTTTCCTCCCATAGACTTGAATTTGTCGATCAGGGTCTTCCTCGAGTCTAGCTCGGCAATGTCATCGCCGCCCCCGACACTCTTTCCGTTGATCATGATATTAGGTACAGTTCGTCGTCCAGTCGTGACGCCCAACTTGGCTTGTAATTGTTTACCCAAGGGATGCTCATCGAGCTCGACGACGTAAGGGGCGGGGTCGATAGAGTATTTCTCGAGAAGAACACCTTTTGCACGTTTCGAAAAAGGGCAATATGTTTTTGAGAAGATCACAACTAATGGTAGATTAGCTATACGATATAGATCACGGTTAACATACTAGGCCTACCTGGAGATTTCTTTAGTATATTGCTGAGGGTCACTTCGACTTCGCGGTCCTCGTCCGACTCTTCCTCCTCTTCATCGGTCCCTGCGCCCGAACCCTTGCTACCTTTCTTTTGTCCTCCAGCAGAGCTTCCAACACCAACGACCTCGCTCGGCGCATCTGGTTTTAAAGGTGCCTTGGCATTGGCTAGATCTTTGGCCTTCTGCTCGGCGGCTCGCAGCCGATCGGACATCTCCTTGGCTAATTGCTCATCATCCTCGTCGACGGATCCATCTCCGTCTTTGTCCTTTACTGTTGAGTCGACGGTTGTGCCCTTGCCGCTCATGACTACTTGGCCACTACCTTGTTGGTGGCCTAGGCCATTCATGGTCTTGCCAAAGAAATCTTGCACCGTTCGATTATCGTGAGGGATGGTCGATCGCATTTGGGATGTGAAAAATAAGGTGGTAATGATGGCGGCTAGCGCCACCATCGTAAGGAGGCGTACTCTTCTGGCCGAAGGCATTATGGAGGGATTGTTTAGGGCGGACTGAGCACTGAGGGTTTACTGATGGTTACGCATATGATGGAAATCCCGGATGTGTTAGGGTGGCGAATTTACGATCGAACGGAAGGAGCTAAAGTATTCTTTTGTTTGGTGATTGTCCGCGAGCGTCTATCTGACGGCCGGCGCAAACATGCCTCTATCGTTTGGAGAGTGTCAATGGGAACAATCGGAACAAAATACCAATTAATTGTCGATTTGAATATGATTACTTAGGACGGACGAGGAAAGGTTCGGGATCTGCGCTTAGAGGGAGAAAGTTCGAAACCGACTTGTGGTTTTGATACCAGGGGGGCTATTCGAAGTTTTGACAGGGCTGAAATGGCGATCTGGCAAAGACTGGATACCGACAAGACGATTTCGAATTGAGGCGGCTAAATGCGACCCTCAGCGCATTAACAAGTTAATTAGTTACTAGCTTGCTAGTTTCAGTTACACAGACAATTAAAAAAGGTGTGCAAAAAGCAAGGAGTGATAGCTAAAAACTGATTAATTTGGTGATTAATTGAAGGGTAGTTTGAGCGGATTGAATTAAAGAAAAAAGAGTGAGTGAGGGTTGAAACATCAAAGATGGAAAATGGGCAAATACGTAGTGTAAGGAATGACGAAGGTGGTTTTGGTTGTGGTTCAAACTTTAACTTGGACGATACCCCTGTAAACTTACCATATTCACCTGTAAACCCTTGCAATTTATACCGTAGCTTGCCTGGCACCAACTGCTTTTGTGTGTGTTTACTGGTTGGACTTGCTCAAGCAGAAGTCTAGGCCCCGCAGTATGCCGCAGTACGCCGCAAACCCCCAGTCGGATCGGCAATTTTTTCTTGGTAAAGCTTTACCCTTTACATCTTTACATCGCTTACTAGCAACCTTAGAGCTTGGAAAAGGAAAACTTAACAAGATAAAATATCAATGGAAGACCTTACTTTTCTTGATCTATTTACCTAACATGGTCTAGTAATGCTCTAAAATTATCTTCTCATTTTAGATTTGGACTCAACTTGCAAGCCCCCATCTGCAAGGGGAAAGGGGCCCTATCAATGAAGCTCTGGCCTCGTATGGATTGATAAGCCTTCAAATGTCCCGGCAGCATCGCCGCGACATGCAGATCTGGGGTAAAATTTCCCCCTGGACAATGCATCATTCATCGTCCATTCACGACCCCGACCTCTCAATATATTATTATATTGCCATGTAAAGGATCAATCAAAGGTTCGAAATCGTCGGGATCTTTTAATATATCAATTCGCAACCATCCATTATTTTCTATGTTGTTCGGCATGTTGCGTTGGTTTCCGAGAGTCGGGAGAATTTGTGGGACGTCAACATGCGACAGGACGGACAATAAGGCTGGCTTACGGCTACGCGCATCCGATCGTCCCAGTCTTATATAACAAGTTGACCGACGACGTGATCCATAATTGTGAGCGGAGTATTATGCGAATAGTCTTTGCAGACAAGTTGCGTCGAACATACGATTATCCAGAAGCGTGATCTTCGTTCCTATGATGTCGCTTCGTAGGGCTTGACCATTGGCAACTCCTTTGGTGGAATGAGTGCATTGATCAATTCAAACTGGAGTGTTTACCTTCATCGCGACCTTCAAAGAATACCTGTAGTAGGAATCCGTCAAACTCGAACGCTTGGATTAGCATATTCTCATATACCGACAGAGTCTCGGTAGGTATATATCGCTAAGATACGTAGTTGGCGATATATCCTGCCGCGCGGGTATCCCCGTCGATCGAATGCGCTACTAGCCATGCTAAACAATTCCAGAATCGCTAGGCACTCCCAATGTATCGTCGCAATGATGCGAGGGGAACTTCAGTCAACTTGGCCGAGAAGGTTCGCAACAGACGGCAGGCAAGGATTGGACAGTAAGGCTGGACAGGTCACGACTGCGTAGTACTGAATTTTCTGCCCCTATGACTCGGCAGATAGGGATATCAATGCTCAAGGTTCCTGGTGCCAGCTGATGCCGGAAAGGTTATTCCTCTCACACGGTTAGTCAACACTCTGATGATTGATTTACACAGTTAAACTTACTAAGACCGTGCAGATTCTCATTTAAGCCGCTCAATCGATCTCGGCCGGGCCGCCTGTCGGTCAGCTTTGACCATGCTTGAATCCCAACTTGGGATGAAAGACAACGTTAGATATAAAACAAATGACTAATCATAGTGTTTTGGCCACAACATGGCCTATTCTTTTCTTTCGTCGATGTCGACAGGACCGTTTAAACTCTGAAATAGCAGTCATTTTGCGATTGCAGACTGTATGGGAAGTATGAGTACCAATTGACCTTGATGGCTCTTTCCTCAGTTTTGGAAATATTTGAAGAACCTTCCCCTCTAGTTGTGAGTCCGTCCTGCCATCAAGGTACGCAGTCATCGCTCACCAGACTCTACTTATTCACACCCAACTTCACTCAAGTCAGTTGGTTATTCTATACAACATCATCCATCATCCATCTTATCCAATTCTTAGGAACAGACATTGCAATAGTACTATTGGTTGGTTTATCCCCCCCACCTGTTCTACAATTTCAGCATTGACACATTATTATACAAAACAGGCGCCCGATACTTTTGCACCATCTTCTTCTTACTTCAACCCAAGCAACCTTGGAAGCTCTTTTCTTCTTCTAAATTTTTCAGCATACAAATAGGATAGTTTTACCTTCACACTTATCACGGCTTCTGAACCCGGGAAACAAAAGTTTCTTCTACCCATCAGTCCCGAACATACTCTTACATTTATCTTAACCGCCATACAAGATGGAAGGATTCCCATCCGAAATCGTCCTCGGCATTGCTGAGTGCCTAGATTCTAAGTCCCTTCTCAACCTCATGCTGGCAAACAAGGTAAGGCTACTTCTGATCCCACAGACATCGTCTTTCCGCAGTGCTAGCAGGATAAACTAACTACTCAACATAGCAACTGCACGCGCTCATCAGCAACCACGAGCGTTCGATCTCTACGAACATTGTGTCGAACTTCGTTATTCCGCCGATTGGTACGGTATTATCGTCCGAGATGTTTATGCGCCGCCCCGTTACGGAGGGTACTTTCCAGATGGCCGCTGAGATCGCCAAGCGTGACACCCACACCGAGGGTGTTTTGAATTCCGACTTTGTGAAGCGGAGCATGCCAGCTCGCTTCGAATCATCAAGCGCCGAACAGAAGCAGGTATTACACGCGCTCCTCAAGAAGGCAATTCTGCAATGCAACCACATTGCAGACATTGCTGTCAAGTCTCCATGTCGCCCAATGAACGAAATGTGCTACAACTGGATGAAGGGGAAATTTTTCGAGCCTCGCGACTTGCCCTTGGGTTACCGGCTCATGGACCCGTGTACCAACATGGGCGCGCGCGCGAGTCAGCGCGAGTACCTCACCACCCTTGCTAAGGAAGAGATCGCAATGATCTACTTCCTCGTAACGACCCTGAGTTGGGGATTCTTCCTCGACAACTTTGACCTCGCCCACGCTGACACCAACTTCCCAGAGCGTCAGGTGGTCTTCAAGGAGTGCGTGCTCCGCCACGGCTCGTGGTTCGCATGGAGCCACATCCTCGGAGATGGTGCTTGGAAGTCAATGGCAGACAAGGTGCAGAAGATCGGCTGGACCGAGCTCGTTAGTTTCGAGCTCGGCGATGAAGATACTCCCCCCAGTCTGCATTCGACTCTGGTGGAACGCTTCAACGAGCTGTACATGTCGGACCCCTCTGCCTGGGACGGCACAACCAATGGCCAGGTGAACGTCCTCAGCCAAGTAGTCTACGACCTCGTCACCGGGGACGAGAAGGAGGAGAAGCCCGCGGAAAAGTCTGCGGAGGAAATTGCGGAGGAAGTTGTGATGGAACTTTTGGAGGCAGCAGTGGAGGAGGCCGGAGAGTAAGGAGCGCAATAGAATGCGCCCGTAGCCGAGGATGATGATGATGATGATGAATTTGTTTACGTCCAAGGGCTATAGCAGTACTAAGTACACATAGCAGCGCGTATCGGTGACGCATGGGACGTCTAGAGTACCTAGGTAGGTAGGCAGAGCTAGAGTTCCGCTTGACATAAGGAAATTTTATCCTCCACTCCTGCCTCTTGCATTACTCTAGCCAGTGAGCGCCAGCCCTAGCTAGCCGATTATATTCAGGAAAAACCCTACTCCGGGTCCACCTTCTTCTAACGTCTTTCAGAACCACCCTCCAACGCCCAGCGAGCCCTAAAGCGGGGTAAAAAAACCTGAATAAATCGGACCGTTGGTTAAGTTGCCCACAGCGGGATTCGAACCTACTCGCTTCACGTAGTCGTACGCTAATGCGCGGCCAGACGCTTTAACCACTGCGCCATGTGGGAGTAGCCGAGGATGAGGCTGCTTAAGAGGCTCTGGAGGTCGGAGGTTGGAGGTGAAGGCGAGTACCAGGTTTAACTCGTATCATTATAGAGGTTGCATGGCGGAGTCGGACCAGGAGTTCTGGAAGATAGGATTGCACAGAGGATAGAGGGGCTTCGCGGCATGGTTGGTTGTTTTATGGTCCCGTGCTCTAGTCATATTTCTGGTCTCCCTCATTTGCATCGCGAGGGTGGTGATACGTTCGATTGGGTGATCTGCTTTTTGTGATCAGCAAGCTTGATATGCGCTGCTGATTTCTAGCGTACTTGTGATAGCGATTTGGGTTTCTTCCTTTTTTCTCTCTTTTTCTTGTTATCTCTATATGGCGAGATGGAGAGGATATCTATCGATATACTTACTCACATAACTTACCGGTAGTAAACCCTAGATTTGATGTCTTGACTTGGATAGGATGTCGGCGTAGTTCTCGACTTTTCCTTGGAGGCTCGCAATGTTCGTCTGATATCAATGATTCTAGAAACAGGATAAAAACCACGTTAATAATTGAACTTAACCTGTTCAGCTCGTAATTCGTAGTCGGTTCCAGTCAAACACTCCTGCGGTAGTTAGATGGAGCTATGTCGTAATTTAGCCTTGAGGATGTAAGACCTAAGCCAAAGGTACCTGGACCCAAATCCTCGTTGGGGCAGTGCTGGATACTCGCTCCAGTATGACACAATAATCTCCTACACTACTCCTGTAACAGCTAAGAACTAGCAATTTCGAAAATGAGCCAATTCAGAAGTATCTCGATAGGTTAGTCATAGGAGGGTATTGTGAAAATTCCGCAGTATGAAGCCGATCGTAAGCATCATCGTGAATAGCAACCGACGCGAAAAATAAAATTAGCTAAGAAAACTAGTAAAAATAGAGGAAGTCCGAAGCGAAAATCATGCACGTATTTGGCTAGTCCGCGATCTAGTCAAGAGATGGTCCCTCCGGGGCCACGTTCATCTCGGTTGTTCCCCACGACGGGCCGGGGCATGACATGACTCACCCGGCGGGACGGGGACGGCTCCAATTTCTAGTTAGACACGAAATATGCTGCCACGAGTTCATGTCTTTAGCGATGCGGGACACGTTGACTTGGCGATGTAAGGGGTTCGGAATTCGATCCGACCTCGCAAGGCGTGTTAGACATTGATATGTAATTAGCAGGACCTCGCGAGCTCCTAATTAGCATTGGGCCAGTAGCTGAATCTTCAATTTGGCAGCCTAGACAGTGGACGCGTCGACAAAAGGGCGGCAGACTAGAATCTTGTTGGAGTAGCTCGACACTACCTAGTCGGCCATGGAAACGGAAATGAAGAACCTGTGAAGATTTGGGGGAGCATAAGGCAGTTAACTGCCTTATGCAGTCATCAGGACAATATGTAGCATTGCACCAACGATTTGGTCACCACCATCGTCCAGTTCACCGCATTTGCAACCCTACCTATAGCCTTATAATCCTTCAACCCTATAAGGCGTTAGCGACTTGAATTAGACATGTTCACCCTATTTTTGCATACCAAGATCCACTCGATCAGATGGCTCCTCTGACGACCCAGTTAGGCAGTAGTCCGCTCTGACGGTCTTCCTATAGACCATCGACCCTACAGGGCTGTGTCATCAACCCTTGCTCAGGCTACGCAATTAACTATTAGTCACAATGGCAGCTATTATAAAGTGTATGTCTTTTCTCTCAGATTGAGGACAATTCTTGGTCAACAACAATATCAACAGCATCATCATTATCATTATCACCAAGTTATAGATACAAACCCCTTCCAATTGGTTCTATCCATAAGATAACGGCTTTAGTACACCTTTAACATCAGTCCACCACCATCATTATAAACCCTACCTACAAGGCACCTGAAAACCCCGACCAGCAATTTAATGTGTAAGGACTGCTACAAGACCACCGCCGCCTCGGTCTCTATGTCACTGGCGATGACAAACCCAGAACTCATCTGGCCCTACCATCAAGAACAAAAACGAGCAGCCCGCCAAGCGTCCCAAGCCCAACCACAGCCGCAATCCGACGTCATGTCTTCATCAGCCTCTACCTTCTCGGGCTCTACCGCTTACTCCTATGACAAGGAGCAGGGCCAGAACGATACTACTACGCAAAAGCGATCGGTTCGGCAACGAATCAAGGAGGCCTTCAAGGACATGGGGAGCCCGCCCTCAGCGTACCATGACCGGGTGAACGGCCAAAAGACGGAGGAGCCAGCCCCTGAGTACGGCCCGATGAGCTCGACGCCTCAGAGTAGGACTTGAGGTTGAGAAAGATGAGATGATAATACAAAGTACCTACCTAGACATATTCTAGGTATATAAGTTCGGCCTTTTGGATTTCAGGCTTGACTTTGCTCCCAATGGCGTACATGAATGGTCGGTTAAGGTGGCAGCATGGCTGGGTTTACTAGAACGGAGCACAATTATGCTCTGAGGAAAAGGTGCGCGATCTAATGAGGAGCACGATGCTCAGGTATACATCACACACCGCAGTGGTTTCGTTGAGGTTGCTCTGATATCCAAATTTGGGGGTGGTACTCTGGAATTCTTACTGAACGTCAGGGAGGCAATGGCGTGGAATAACCTGATCGCGGAGTAGCTATCAGTACATATCTTAGCTACGTGTTTTTATATTAGCTAATTCTAGTCTTTACATCTCTGTAACTCACCCACTGGAATTCTTTGTGTTTTCAAAACCTACCTACCTAGTATACAGATAATTCGGGCAGGCGAGATGTCACCGTTTTAATGATTACATATATGGTTAATTATAGATTCTATATTGAAACCACGTCATTTCTATCCATGTAACCAAGCAACTATATAGCGGTGACAATTTTAGTTATCCCCGGGTGCTCTATTTATAATCTGAATAGCAAGATATCTTGAACTTGAACATCATCTACTTGGAACCTATCTGCTTAATGACGAAAGCAATATGATAGGAACTGCAATATGCATCCATCTAAAAGTTCACACGTCATCCTTGTATTATTTGAAAATAGCGTCCTATTTTGGTAATATGCCGAACCTGTATGACACATACCAAGGTCCTGCAGGCTTTTGGCGATGGCCCCCACTGTGCAAACTATTCCGAAAACAAGGTTGATCTTGCTTCATTCGCAATGTGAAAGTATTGCGGACATGTTATATCTTCTCCGCAGAGCCTCATTTGAGGGTCACCTAAGCTAAAATTCGAAAGTGGCATTGGAAGGGGGAAAGACGAAAAATAAAGAAAGGTAAGATCGATCAACTAATTGATAAAAAGACAAAAAAAGTTGTGATTTCCCTCGGGCCGGAATCGAACCAGCGACATTTCGGTAACAATTAAATATTCAATTACAGCCGAACGCCATAACCAACTAGACCACCAAGGGAGTGGTTGGTTTGTGCCTTACTCTTCAGAGGAAGTGGGCTTCCTGCGAGGGGAAGGTGAAAGAAAGTTCTGCAAAATGGACTATGTACCCCTCACGGATGCTCCTTCTTAGCTTTACTCCGTAAATAGCCGTAATTTACCGACACAAGCCCGGTCCTCATTACGTAACCAAATGCTTGTAGAGATGCTTCACTTCTTGGCTTTAACTTAACTATGAGATTCAACTGATCCAACTAAGTCAACATTGAAACGAATACGGCATTAGTAGAAAAGGCCCAAAGACAAATTCAAGAGAATAGGCATCTGTCATGCTTGGAAGCGTATAAGTTACCTCAAGTGCTCTCTGACATCAACACTCATTTTATCATACTAGTTCCTATGAATCTACCGATGCGCGCGAATGAATTCAGGCTCGATTCGCTATGAAAAGGCAACCTTGTCGTGAAGTTTACATCGTGCCATTTCCAAATAACCCTCAACCCAAACCCCTTACAAAGATGGAACAAGAGAGTTGACGTAAACCTCAATATTCGCATACCCAGAACCGCCGATCTCCATCGCATCGCTCGGATCCTGCGGATCAAGCCCATGCGCATCTTCCCACTCATCCGGAATGCCATCACCATCCGTGTCCTTTAACGCGCTCGTAGCCATACTGCCCCCTAACTCGCCTAGGAAACTCGCGTTCTCGTCGCTGATCAGCTCTCCCTTCTTACCGTAGCTCTTCACTTCCGCCACCAGCCCCTCATCCACGTCGTCGCGCGCCGGGAAGTTGGCGCCGACGTTGCTGAGGACGTAGGGCACTGCGTCGGGAGCCTTCATCAGACGCTCGGGGCCCGGGTAGTCGAAGCGCGTCTGTTCGATGGCCATGTCGCTGTAGCAGCTTGTCTCGACGCACAGGGGAGACCCGTTGAGGGTGCCGTCTTTGTTGCTGTCGTAGTAGTTCTCGGAAACATCTAAGCGCCAGTGAGTTTTCTGGTTAAGAAATTTGGTAGGATTGAGTACGTACAGCCATGGAAGTTGGCGTTTCCCCGCGTGAAAGCGGTTACGCTTGTGCTGGGCCCGGAGATGAAGTAGTTGTTGACGATGTTGGCGTAGCTTTGCCCGGCACTGTCGCCGGCGATGTAGCCGCCGCCTCCACCCCAGTTGTAAATGACCTGGTCAACGGTCAGTAACTGTTATGCTAATGGCATATGGTATTTCACCCCTAGGTGGGCTCACATTGTTCTGGAAGTCGTTCATGCCCTTGACCTTGGGGTTTCTCGTCTTGTTGTCGATATACAGGTTCCTGAAGAGACTAATACCGTAATCCGACTGCATCAGTCCACCGCATGAATGCGTTTCTAGGCCTTGAGCGATAATCGTATTCTGTATGGTCACGTTGTGTACGGCGCCGTTGATAGAGAATGTTTCGTCTCGGCCCCAGGCCGCCGAGACATGGTCGAATATCATGTTGCTGCCGTCGGCAATGGTAATACCATCTACCAATTGAATATGATACGTCAGTCGGGTTCACCGGCTCATTATATCAGAAATTACCTTTACCCGAGTCACCACCCTTGCCCATGCGAAATCGGATATAGCGCACGATGGCGTCGTTGGCGTTAGAGAACGACATCCCATTGCCATAGACCGTGATTCCCTTAAATCCAACCATCAGCACCCATAACTCCCTCATTACCAACCTCGACACAACTTACATCACCCGGAGCCGTCTGTCCTGCGATGTAAATATTCTTGGAGACAGCAATCCTCGTGTCAATATTGATAGTTCCTCCCACGTCGAAGACGATTATACGGTTCGCCTTTGACACGGCGTCACGAAACGACCCCGTTCCTGAGTCGCTGTCCAAAATTTGTGAGATAACTAAAGAGGCAGGAGTGCACTTCAATACTCACTCGAGGTTCGTTACATGGTAGACTGAACCTGTCCTACCACCGACGGCATTTCGACCAAACCCTTCAGCTCCAGGAAACGCTAGAAGCGCCGTAGCCCTCGATATAAGCGTCGCTACACACGTCGTGACAAAAAGGCCCAGGATACCCATGGCTGCGAATGGCTCGGGACAGCATACTAGAAAAGCAAACGCGTGAGTACATCGTCATGAGGAAGTGGTAGATATAAGAGGAAAATAGGTTAATTAGCGACTTAACCCGGCACCGAGCGGTCGCTTCCAATTTGCCCGGAATGTCTCAAAAATATCACGGAGCGTTGCGGACGGTACCTAGATTGGCCAGGATGACCGGGTTTGAGTCGCATCGCAACACTTCGGCTAAACCTATACGAAATTGGCAGGTTAAATCACAAGTTATGTTTGCTTAAAATATCTTCTGCTTTCACCCGATTCATGATCTTAACGATACTTAGTCCATTATGATCTATTTTAATCCTCATCTGAGATACATTACCACCGACGGGTATCTATCGTTACTCAGTACACACTCATCAACTGCTTCCAGACCATCTATCCTGGTATATTCAAATCCAAAAACAAATAAACTCCGCCCAGCCAAGCCATTTCAGTACACAAAGTAAAGGGGGACAAGAAGAAGCGGCGTCGTCATACGTGAGAATATAATTACCTAAGTCTACATCTCGTCTTCGAAAAACTTGATCAACGTCCTGGCTCCCGAAACCCCAAGGCCCATGAAAGGGTAGCAGATATAAACCGGATCATGTTTAACGCCAAACTTCTCCCTGAACTCGCTCTTCGCGATTAACTTCAGTTGCTGTGCCACTGTCTTGTACGTGCGACTGAGAAGTCTGGCTTTGATGCCGTTTAGGTTGCTGCCGATGAGTAACTCATCCATGGCACCCGCACCGAAAGTTACACTGTTAATACCTGAAGCTGTAAGGCTCTGAATGGCGCGGGAGATGAGGGCTTCGATACTTCCGGATGGCGAACCAGGGAAGTCGAGGGCGAACTTAATTTGATAACCGTGTTCGGGCGAGAGACGGTGCAAGATGACAAGCCCTACAATCTCGCCGTTCTTGTCCTCAGCCCAGAGATAGCGACGGTGAGCCATCGCTACCCATGGCCGAACTTCGGTGATATGCACCTGCTTGCGACCTTTGCGGCCTTCCTTCCAGTCTTCGATTCGCTTGTCACATTTAGCCCTCACATCGTCGGGCACCGGTTGTCCAAGGGCCGTTTCGTGGATTTTCACTTCGGCGTTCTTTGCTTGGCGTTCCTTCTTAACCACCCTGTTCGCGTTGCCTACATCAACGCGCTCCTCGGCCACACATGTTAGTGTTCGCCATCCGAGCTTCGCACCTAAGATCTCTTCAACTTGCGCCGATGCCAAGATCCAAATAGGCCGGAGATCCTCATGCTTCTTTAGGTACTTCAGGAAAGAACTAATAACGATGCCATACTGGCGTGGGTCGCAGAGTGGATTTCCCATGATCATCGCATATTTGTTTTCCTCGGCGTATCCCACTGCCGCTCCGGTTTCGGTATCCCGCCAGACTTTATACCGTTCATCGAGCCAAGAAGTGTTTGTCGCATCACCATAGTTTACGATGAGCTTCTCTAGGTCAGGGAGGTGAACATGGTCGTGCTCCCCCTCGAAGGCATAACGGACAGTATCAGCTTCGGGGAACGGAAGCTTATCGGATCCCGGTTTCTTCGCTGGTAGTGATTTCGGATCTCTCGGGAAGAGGGTGGCATTTCGAACGTCTCCTAAGTTTAGTAGTAGGAATAGTACACGTTCAAGGCCAATACCACAACCTGCGTGTGGGGGCGCCCCCCACTCGAAAGCCTGCATATACTCTTCCATTCCATCCGGGTCCACTCCTGCCTTCTTCATCCTCTCAGCTAATAGCCGTGGATTGTTGATTCTCTGGCCACCTGTAGTGATCTCCTGACCTCGGAGAAATATATCGAAAGAATTCGTGACCGTATCGTCGTTCGGGTCCAGATGCGTGTAGAAAGGTCGTGCCGATGTTGGGAACTTGTCAAGGATGAAGTAATCAGTCCCATATTTCTCCTTCACCAGCTGGCCAAGTCGAATTTCGGACCGAGTCCCAAGATCCTCGTCCTCAGCAGCTGGCCTGCCGTCATCATCCGTCCATCCCGATGAATTCAACAACTGAACTCCCTCCTTGAAGGTGAGGCGCGGAGTTTGTTCCAGCCAGACGAGATCCTCATGAGGGAACTTGGTCTTGACATTGTCAATTTCCTTGCGGCATCGAGCGTAAACGCCCTTGAATATGGATTTTAGCAACTCGTCAATCACATCCATAGCTTCGTGATAGTCTTTGGAAATCGCCATTTCCAAATCTAGACCGGTATATTCAGTTAAATGCCTGTGAGTGTTGCTATCCTCGGCTCTGAAAACGGGCCCGATCTCAAAGACGCGGCCAAAATCGGAAGAAATTGCCATCTGCTTTGCCAATTGCGGACTCTGTGCCAGAAAAGCGTTTCTGCCGAAATAATTGACTCTGAAGACTTCTGCACCCGATTCGGTCGCAGCGGGCTGGAGCTTGGGTGTTTGAATTTCAATGAAACCCTGCTCGTCAAGTGTGGAGCGGAATATGTTGCAGATGGAAGAACGGATGCGGAAAACGCTTTGCATGACTGGGGTCCGGAGGAAGAGGATTCGGTTCGCGGAGCGGACTCGATTTGAGACTGCGAGTTGAGTCTCGTGACTCTCGTCCTTTTCTTCCACCTGTTCCATGTTGTAAACATCAATGGCTAGGGGGTCCTCTACTTGGACCAGGACGTGCATGCTGTCGATGTGAATCTCGAGATCGTGTATGCTACAGGTCTTGATATGTTCTGGCGGCTCGCGTACAGTACCTTGAACGTGTACCACGCACTCGGTATTCAAATGCTCAGCCCATCGTACAAAGTTTTCCGATACAGCCCCTTCTCGGACTTGCAGAACGCCTTGGACAGTGTCAACCTGTTGACGCAGAAGGATGAAGGCTAGCTTTGAGCTTACAGACCGCACATGGTGTAGTCGCGCATTGAAGCTGATGGTCTGTCCAATGTGGTCGGCCGATAGATGTTCTAGCAGAAACGATGGCGGTAGAAGTTCCGCGTCGATCGTGCCATAGTTTGATCGTATCTCTGGTGGCTCGGTGGACAGTGCTCTTTCTTCCTCCTCTCTCTTCTTTGCTTGTAGAGATTTTCTTTCCTCTTGTTGTGATTCTTTCTTAGCCCGCTTCTTGTATATAGCCTTCAGGTGTTTCTTGTCCGATTCGGAATCTAATCCCTCTGTGTCGCCAAGATGAACCTTCGTGATGTGGTTCTTAGCGGACGTATGTCCGATGATTCGGTTGAGTATGAGGAGAGGTTTCTTCAGCCTTATAGAAGGCGCCATTACGTCGTTGCCGGGCGTCTCTATAATCTCGGTGCTAACACGCGCAGATGTCGTGGATGTCGGGGATGTGCGGCCAAACTCGTCCAAAAGACGGAACGCTGACAGCAAAATAAGTTGAAAAGGTTGAATATGTATGGTAAATAATTTATTCCGAGGTAGGCAAGTACCTACTTTAACAAAAACTTGTCGGGCTCTATTTGGTCTTGGGAAGAAAGAGCAACGGTAGTTGCAGGCAAGTGCGGTTTATAATAGGTAAACCTTGGCAGGAACCTAACTTACAGGCCAAAGGCTTAATTGCCTCTAGCGACTTATCCGGGATTTCCTGCGCTTGAAGACTCGGAACCGGAATCTACGGCCAATAGAGCTCATGTGACGAGATACATATTTCTGAAAATATCCATCGAGGATCCGAACGACATCTGGATTTTTCATGTACATATCTGTGACGACAACGATATACCCCGGTACTTCCGGAGCAAATAGACCGGGTGGTGCTTAGCCAATCAAAAGTTGAGTTGGCTTGCACGTATTCCCTAATTGGTAAATTTTGTACTCCCGTACAGGGATTTAAGGCAATAAAGATGCCACAAATGACTTAGGTCGACCTTAGATTGCCGTGTTTTTGTGGAACCGAAACTCATGACATCACCACATTGAGCATCCAGATCCGACAATTGGATCTTGGATCCCTTTGTAACGCTCACCCAAATACCTACCTAGGTACTCATTAATAAAACCTGTCTATCGAAGCGAGATTTTATGATTTACGCTTGTCATTAGCCAAGGGACGCTATGTATAAAGCCACAAATCTTAATTTTCCCCTGCACTAATTTTGCAGAATTTCCGAAAGTCCGGCGCTGCTTGGCTGCTTTGGGGTGCTTGGGGTAAGGCTTAGCTGGGTGAGGCTCGAGCCAACCCCCTGTTATCCCTGATTGATAAACGTCATATCAGTGGATCAGTGGGCAGTTGTTCCTGTTTACGCAATGCGACCGATTAACTTCTGATAATACATGTCTTCATATCCTGACTTGCTGTCTCAGACAATTTGGAGTTTCAAACCTTCCACCATGGTATCCAGGTGCTTTTATCTGTTAACAAAACACCATTCTAGACTTAATTAATATCACAGACGCTTTAGAAAGACAGATTTGTTGGAGATCCATCACTTGCGCTCATTTTAACTGATGGACGTCAAAATGCAAACCGTCGAAGGAATACCCGTCATATCGAGCAACCCAGAAGCAAATTTAGCTAAAGGAGAGGTGCCTCCTAACCAGAAACCGAAGAAGGCGAAGGACAAGACAGGAACTCCCCCTTCGCGCTTTTCGCTCAGAGTAACAGCTGGCTGGTGGAGGTCTCTACAATGCGTTGGAATGAGCTTACACTTCCTAGCACCGCCGCGACCCCCAAATCCAGATTTCGTCAAGTCTATCCCTTCTACCTTGGCTTCCACCGAAGGTCAATTCACCCTTCAGTTCTACCTCCCCGAAGGCTACACCAAGGATCCGAATAGCGATAAGTGGCCAGTCGTTGTTAACTTTCACGGCGGAGGATTTACGCTAGGGAACGCATCAGACGACGCAAGATTCGCGCGCTTCGTGCTCGAGAAATGCCACGCAGTATTTGTCTCTGTCGACTATCGGCTTGCGCCAGAATTCCCTTTTCCTACGGCCGTTGACGATGGAGCCGATGCATTATTACATATCATCAAAAATGCCAGGGAGCTTCGAGTTGATAAAAATAGGATCGCGACCTCGGGATTTTCCGCAGGTGGTAATATCGCTCTTACAGCTCCGATTCGCTTGTTTGAGCATCGAAAAACGGCAGAAGTCCCCGAGTATCGTATCGTCGCTATCGCAACTTGGTACCCGATAACCGACTACACACTTAGCCGTGCTGATCGCCGAGCATCTGCGCTCCGTCCTGAAGCCACCCTGCCGCCGGCATTAACAAATCTCTTTGATGCCTCGTATCTGTTCCCTCCCGAATTAGATCTGGCTCACCCGTTCTTGTCGCCTTCAAGGGCATCGGATGAGGTACTCATGGATGCGCTGCCTCCGAATGTGATATTTTACACGTGTGAATGGGACATGCTGTTGCGCGAGGGTGAGGAACTCGCTCAGCGGTTACAGAAGCCGCCTATCTCGAAGAACGTCTACTACACCATGATATCTGGCGTGGGGCATGGTTGGGATAAGGGGCCGAACCCAGTGAAACCCCCGGTTAAGTCTGAGAAACTATACGGAGAATGTTGCCGGAAACTTAAAGCCGTATTCGAGGAAGATCAGACACATGCAATCCTTCACCTTCCAATCAAGCTACCTACACTACGGCTTCCCAAACCTAAGAACGGGAACGACGCGGAATGAATAGCCACCTGGGTATGATAATGGAACACCATGTATATACGCAAGAATACCGCCTGGGGCCGCTAACAGTCGTAGATCCCATAATAGACTAGAGATAATACCAATAAATCAGATGCCAACATAATATTTCATTACTCCTATATTGTATTCCCGGGAACTGTCTACTCAGTTCTACTCCGAACACTCGCCTCTCACAGCTTATTAGATCTTATTTTCTTATCTCTTAAATTTACGTTTATTCTCCTAGGTGTGTAGCGGTGACCATTGGTTTTATGCATGAAATAGCGAATACGCGTAATGTCAGATTCAAGACAAGATTCGTTTCCTGTGTACCGTCGCAACGAGCCAGATATCAACGGTCGTACATACGTCATCCCGTTGTTGTGGTGGTGGGCGTTGGTGGGGCTATGCCGAGCTGCTGGGTTTCACAAGGGGCAACACGACTCATAAATTGCATAAACTACAATACGTGCGTTAGTTATTAAATGTCCTGTTATTTTTTATTGGCAATAAAATGGACGCTTGCTTTGTTCGATGAACCTGTAGATACATATCGCATCCGAGTAATGCATATAATTCTAGATTACAGGGATGTGTGGCGGATTGTTCGGAGCTTAAAATTTGGGACCAGATGCTCCTAAGGGGTATCCCTGCATCGAGGCTTCGAATGAATAACGTCATCGTCATCCTCTGGGCTTTCGTCAGTCTTCGTATCATTACTTTGATTACTTTGATCGATCGATAATACATACCGTTTCTATGTCCGACCACATCAGAATTCTGGCGTCTATACACAACATACCTAGTAGTCACCATACGATGGGCTTGATCGCCTCCCACAACATTGGGAGTTTGTTTGCTAGTGAATGATTGAATTATTCTCTCGTTCGGCCGAAGAATTCTAATTACACTCTATTCACCAAAAAGCCAGCCGCTGGCAAGTCGCGATATGGCAAACAATGACTTAGAAAATGGACGCGCCGCCCTAAACCCGCCTGCAGCAATGCTAGGCCCGGAAGAGTCCGGAGGCGAGTCCGTTTCTTCTGCTATCGCGGTTAAGGATCAAAGCGAAGAGCTACCTGGCCTACCGCGACTGAACTATAAGCTCCTAGATCACAAGAAGAAGCTATTCCTAGTCGGAGGACTCTTACTTCTCGAAGGAAGTATATTACCTATTGTTCTCTTTTATCCTCTGTGGTTCGATACCGACCTGAGACATGGCATTCGTAAGTACCCATCTCCATTCCCTTCGTCTATCTACGATCTGCAACCTTTGGTGTTGTTGTGTCATAAAAAGGCATCTCGTGGAATAGACGAAACCTATCCAAGTTATATACTTATACGTGATCCCCAGTTTTCGCAATCATCACATCATTCTTCGGTCTCGTCTCCGGTCTCGAATTCGCTCATCGGTCGTGGCGTCTTATCTTGAAAGATGATCACTACCGACCATTAGATGGCAAGCGCTGGCGCTTCGACTTCACACATATGACACTGTCCGTAGGATACACAGTTATGACCGGAATATTAATCGGGGCGTCCATCCCGAATGAGCCGTTGGTTCGCCCGCTCGCGATGCCTCTACCCCTATTTTTCATTGAAGTTGGCTCCCTTGCTATTGCCACAGGTTTTATGGACGCAATGAACCTACCGGCTACATGCAAAGTCAGCTCTACGCCTAAAGGTGCACCGATACCGCCCATACTCTTGACGTTCATAGAGGACGTTGTCGCCGTCGACGGCGGCGCCGGGAAGACGTACAGACAAAGGCTGTTGAGTAGGTACAAGATAAGCAAGCATTTCAGAGCGCTTATTAAAGGCCTGAATTGGTTCTGGGGCATCGGGTCCATGCTGATCGGGGCTGGCTCATTGGCTGTTGTGTGGACAGTGCCCCAGGAGATCGCCTACGGCATAGGTGAGTTATAACAATACCAAACCTCCCATTCTACCCACAATACTGATCTGATGTGTCTAGGTTGGGGAGCGCCGCTAGCTTTCGTCATTATTTGGCTAGTGATTACAATACCATGGACACATCGGAGTCTTCAAGTTGAAAAGAAGCAATGGATGGCTGACTTGCGACGTCGGAGCCAGCAGGGGAACGAGAAACGACCCGAGTCATGAAATAGACGAGTACATAGAAAATGGTATAGACTGTATTGCTTTTTGCATCTATTTACTCATAAATATCGATCACGTGAAGTAATATTCGCGTGTAGCGTGACGATCGGACTCGTAGTCTAGCCCCCTTTTAACTTACCCCCTAACCGCACCATGTAAGGGGCACCGGATGTACCAACCCCAAATGATAACTTGCCACTCACATCATCGTTCAGTAAGCCCGAATACTTCGATATATACAACTCAAAGTATAGTATATATAGGTACGAATTATAAGTCTAAATGTTCAAAATATCCCGATCCAACGCAAACCGTCTATATCATCCCACCGCGTAAGGGGCGCCAGTTAATGCGAAATGCAAATATCCAAATCAACCCAAAACTCCAGCGCTGATGCAAATGAGTGACCGACACAAATATCCCCCGTCATATGTCCCGTAAACACATTACCCGCGTCCCCAAACCCCAGAATAAAGCAAGCTTATTGGTACTAGGTACCTAGGTACCTAGGTATGTAGGCAGACACTTAGCACGTGTAAGTGACATAAAGCCCATTCTTCCCGTCCTGCTCGAGGTACACGCGGCCGTCGCCGCTCGCGGCGTCGATGGACAGCTTGTAGTACACCGCCTCGGCGCACGCGAAGGCGCCCACGGTGTGGTTTACGGCGTCCTTGCTCTGCTTGTCCCAGTACGTGAAGTCCGCGTGCGTCGGCCTCGCGCCGCCCGACACGAAGGGCTTCACGCTGTTCGCCGACACGGGCGTGCCCGGCGCCGGAAAGCCGCTAAGCGGCTGGATCGCGGTTAGCCCGCTGCCGTCGACGACGAAGGTCCGCTCGGATTCGGCGGCTTGCGCCCACATCAAAGTGCAGGTTTTGGCGGAGCGCGGGATCCCGCTGAAGGCGGCGACTTGTTCTAGAGATGGCTGAGTCCCGTTTGATGCTTGGACTTGCAGGTACGTCACCGGCGAGACCGAGAGGTCTGGTTGTGCCGGGTACAGGTTGTACATCGTGGGCTGCCAGATGCTGCCGCTTTGGCAGGTGCTTGCGGCAGGAGTGGTGGTAACGGCGGCGCCGACGGTGGTCGGGGTCGCGGGTATGGCTAGGCTCGTTGTGGCGACGGGCGGGAGCGCGCATGGGTCTTTCTCGAAACACCCCCGGTACCCGTTGGCGCAGGCGTAGAATACCTTGCCCGTTGGGCAGTCGGTCCATTCGCGGCGCGAGAGCGAGCCGGCGTTGATGGGGCCTGCTAGGGCTACTGCTGCGAGGCAGGCTAGGGAGGTGGCGGTCCTGAGGATGGAGGACATTTTATTAGAGAGTAGTAAGTATGTATGGCTATGGTTATTGTCGAGAAGGCGCAGATTATAAAGAGTTGTATGAATATATGAAGTCACTGATAGTTTCAGGATCAGAAGGCGTGTTGATTATAAGTACTAAGGATTAGATAGATAGGTAGTATGTGCTGAAGATATGTATAGGAGAGTGAGAGATAGTAAGTCATTTTAAACCGATAAACCGCCATCTTTATATCTACTATCTACAGACTCATCATGTTGGTACCCGTCGTAAAATGAACTGACACGAGGCTGGGCGAAGGAGTGTCATGGCGGGGACCTGGCTGCTGACAGCAAAACGCGGCTGAGTGCAGTTGGGGAGAGAGGCAGTTGGAATAGAAGCAGCGGGCAGCGGACTACGGGCCCGAGGATCGGGTGTATCTAGGTAGGTACATAATAAGGAAGAGGCAGGGAAAACGAGGCGTTCGATTTTACGAGCTAGATGAGAGTGTAGCAATACTCGTTACTTTTTCCTCAGCTAGACCCCACAGACAAGAACCAAGAGCGGGGTGTTCGCACGGAGATCGTAGCAACACACGGACACAAAACGCAAAGCAAAATGCTTCTAGCCGAGCCAGCACAGAGCTAAGTGTAGGTAACCCCAACCCGATCTTACGAAATACGTGGCTGTGCGGCCGTAGGCGTCCCAATTCGACCCGCCAACACGGTTGGGGATGCCAAGGCCTTGGCGTGCTCTATTAATATATCTACCGTGCAGCCACGTGGGGACCTGCGGCTACCCATCAGGCGAATAGTCGGGCGTACTATGTAGCAGCTGAATAATATTTTATGCAAAAGCCAATACTTTGCGCTCCCCACGATTCCTTCGCAGTGGCGCCTCTAGTGTAGCTCTCGACGGATGTCTGCGGTTCGTGGAGTACCTAGTTTACTCGTAAGGCATGATGAGATGGCTTGTTCAAGTCTAACTTGGTACTACGTAGCATCATGAAATTATTAGAAGGATACCTTTTGTTTGGTTGGCTTGTAGCCTTCCTTGCTTATGCCTAGAAGAACGGCAGTTATAGTCTTTGAGGCTAACCAATAATGACCTAGGTACATTTAAGTCTTAGTCAACGTAGGACTTCAGGAGATAACGGGCACTTGGCATAAGATGAGATAGCCGTATGTGTTGGAAACCGTCTGTGATACAATATGGGAACTAGGTAGGCTTGGATCTTTTGAGACGTTATTCCTGTGTCACGTTAGTAGGTAAGTCTCGCATGTGGCTGTAACGTGCTGCAGTGGGCCGTGTAATTGGCGACAACATGGCTTGCGCCGTAATTTAACCTAACAGATTCCCCAGTTATATTCCAACGTCTTGCTTTACCCTTAACAAGTTTCAAAATAACTTCATCTTTATCATCAGGATATCAACTTACCAGAGTCTAGGTCGCCAAGGTCACGAGACAAATTCCTATCAACTATTACACAAACCTTGAGTCTACATTCCAACTTGGTCTCATTTTTTTAATCAAATACTATTTCTTATGTATTTCTATGTTATTCGTCTTGTGGAATACGTATGGTGTAAGCCTGAATTTCTGCAAGTGCTAAGCCTCCTTTTCACTAAGCCGACCTTTGACACTAACAAGATGATCCCGTATCCAAGTATAGAAATTCCGTTGGAACTGTAAGGCTGGCGCCTATAGGAAAGTTTTATGAAGAATGCTAACATTGAGAACCGTGTATTGGTTCGCCTTCCATCAGCTCGTCTAACCCAACTTCATGAGAAGGCTCTGCCTCTTGTCTTGTTTGCTTTTCAATTCCTGAAGTATGACTACGCGTCCTCGATGATATAGGATCCGGAACGTCTTCGATAAGGCTGTTCTGGTCTCTAGGCCAGTTGTATCTCCTATCTCCCCAGAAGTCGTGATTTATGACAGCATCAATGTCAATTCGCTCCTTTGGATCATGCTTAAACATGCGGGATAAGAGATCTGATAATAGAAGAACGTCTTCTCTAGGCATACTAACTACCCGCTTTATCCATTCTCCCCCCTTTTTAGGTGGGTCTTCACTCATGCGTTGCCGCTTCGTGTCTCTATCTTCGGAAGATTCATCTGCATCTCGTTTGGCTAACAGCTCTCGAAGAATCATCTCACTTGTAGCCGATTCCGTTTCGCTACCGCTTGGCTTATGTTCAGGAGGGGTCACACTACCTTCGGTCGGCCTTGTTGGCGTAACGACAGACTCCCCTTCATGGAATTGTCCTAGTCGATTCTCAGATGTGTTGGCTATGTGCAACGAGGGAGAGTTCGAATTTCCCTTGGTATTTTCATCTAAGTCTCCTGAGACCGAGTTATCTTCTTCAATTCCGTCAAAAATGAGATCGGCCTGAGCGTGTATATTTCCTTGAGAACCTTCGTCTTCCGAAGTCCAATCTTGGTTTCCACTTTCTAGACTATCAGTATCGGAACCAGTATCATCCGATGAAGTATATGCTTCATTATTCCTCTCGTAGACGGAGCATTCTCGTTCTCTGCCCAGCGATGCTTGTAGAGGATTTGACCAATTAGATTCTCCTATAAACATTTCCCGCTTTTTTTGCAACTCTTCCATGGAAAACGAAAGTGGATGGTATTTGTTAGGAATTATCTCTGCAGGCATCGACGGCTCAGGATTTGAGTTCTCTTTTTTAGTTTTTAATGTAAGACCACGTTTTTTATCTCTCTCAAGATATGTAGTTGCCAGCTGCCGATACTCCGCTGGTAAGGGACCAAACCATTCTTCCATCTGGTGTATCAATGAAGTGTAATTTTGATACTCGCTGAATAATGGCATTCGAAGCTTGATTTCGTATATCGTGCAAGCGAGTGCCCAGATATCCTGTGGGGGTCCGCTTACAGCTTTCGTAAATAGGAGCTCCGGTGCGGCATATTGCCTGTTCCACTTAGGGAATGCTGGAGGTTCCGATGAGTAGAAACTGTCATTAAAATCGACAATCACCACTCTCCCTGTGGGGCATTTCTTCTGTATCATGTCTAACGAAATAGGGAATACTAGATAATTAGGTCCGTGAGGCTTCGGATCCTCACCCGAAAGAGTTTCTAGGGGTACATATTGCCGTGGCCCAAGATACTTGCTGAATTGACGACTAGTCAATTCCATCAAATCGTACATATCCAGCTGCATCAGTATGTTACTCGGTCTCAGGTCTGACTAAGTTAGCTTTTCGGGTCTGTTTCTTGGGAACGAGAAATATTTACCTCCATGGCAAATCCCCTTTCGATGAAGATATTGCAGTCCCTTGCTTACTTGAAAGGTCAAATCTGTCAATAATTCTGGAGTATAGATGCCCATACCATCGGGGTGATTCATATATAAATTAGGCCCAAGAAGATCTGAAACAAAGCAGAGATGACGCCCGTTTGGACCATTGATCCAAAAGTATTCTCGAGGTATGTTGATGTGGTTCTCTCTAAGTTCCTTGTCGCTAACGTCGGCCAGAACCTTCAATATTCGAAGTTCCGGGCATTCTTCGACCGATTCTGCCGCAGTCATAACTTTTATTGACATGTAATCTCTACATCTCTCGTCGTAACAGAGCCACACCGTAGAACTGACACCCCATCCAAGTTTGTGGACAACTTTAAACCGATTATCTGGATCAAGGTAGTCATTGAAATGGATTGGATGATATCCACCAGGTCGATATCTCTCCCTCTCTTCGAGATCCAGTGCGTCATCCCCCGCCGCAAAGTATAACCGCTGGGTTGGCTCCATCTGTCACTCGGGTTATATCAAAAGTGTAAACGAATGCAAAACGCGATCTTTCTGATGGGAGCGAAATGGCACGCTCTATAGAAAAAAGATATGTCTATATCCCGTTCATAATTAGACTTGCTATGCTATGGCCCATTCTCACGCGTTGTTTATCGACAGGCACAGGTTTCAACATAAAATGGAGTGGCTAATCATACCTAGGAGAGTGTCATATTGAATATACGTGATTCTTTGTCTAAGTCGGGCCTGCTTTCGGAAAATGACCAACTTATCAGACCTCTCATAATCAAGTCTTTGTTCTAAGGGTACCTAGATATCACGATAAGCATTTGGCGGTTCCTTGCTCGCAGACAAGATTTACTGATTGATCCTTCAATAATAGAAACACATCATCCATGTTACGGTAATTGTTACGTAGTGTGTCTACCTTCCTGGTATGTAGGTACCTTAGGGGACCAGCATATGATCTCTTGCCTCTATCTCCTTATAGACGCCTATATCTAACCTAGAGTATTCATCCCACAATGATGTTCAAAAATTAGTTAGGAGTTTACTATAATTAGTTCCGGAACAAAGCGTATCACTTGGACAATGTTCCATTGTAAGGCATACGAAGTTAAGATTATAATAGATAATGGGAAAAATTGAAGTCGAACAATCACCCAGTAAACAAACACTTTGGTTCTAAAACTTCTTTATAATATGTCACCTTTCAGTTAATGGTTCATTTAAATTGGTAGTATACGTAGAGCTTATAAGCGTTCATGTTTAAACGTAAAATATCAACCTATTGTCGACCACATATACTCATAACAAGAACCTAGTAAGTTACAACTTGGAATATATCTAACAAGATGTTTTCAGAAGTATCCAGTTCCGGTTCAAGGCCTTGGAATTTTGGAATGACTCTTCCACGTGGAGGTCCACCCAACATTAAATTGAGGCAACAAGACCTTAGTGATTGCCCCAGAGATGGCGAAGGAACGCTCGAAAATCCTATGGTAATCTGGGCTGCTCATTTGACAGAGAGACAGCGTCGGGAATTGCAAGTTCCCGAATTTGAATATGAGGAGGATCTTTACCGTGCAATTGACGCTAATGCAGATATGGCTAAGACAGCAGCTATTAGGGCGGGATGTACCATCGCGTGGATTATTTGCCCAGTTCATACCAGCAAATACGTATATGACAACGATGGAAATAAAATCCCTATAAAATGGGACAGGAATGCCAACCCTGTGGAGTATGCTGTTACAGATGCTGATCCCCATCTTACTGTTAAGCTAGGTACGAGCGAAGACTTGTGCCATCTCCATGGGCACATAAATGTTGTTTTGGATGAAAGAGGGTTTCCAACTGATTTCATGAAAAGCTTCCAGAGACGTCAGCACGGTCATGTCACGGACGGTGACGACAGATCTATGGAGCTTTTTGAGTGGGGTAATAAGGGGGAATTCAACCAAGAACGTCTTCAAAGGGAGGCCGCAGATTACGAACTCTTCAAGGCAAAGACACTGGCTTGGGGAGAGGATTGGGAAATTGAAGACGATATAAAAGATCGTGATTATGTCGACAGAAGTCATGGCATCGAGGTTCCAGCTTACAATCCCATGGACTACGAACGCGTATCCAATTATGAATCAACAGGACTCAGCCCCGAGTTCGAGAATTACATCGTCCGGAGGTGGAACCCTTATAGAGAAAACGGGTATGCTATTTCCATACAAAAATTTGGTTATAGCACCAGGAGATTCAGGAATTATAATCCCTCGCCCTGTGCTCAACTTTCTTACCGCCCCGCATCTCATTGGCATGGACCTAGGTATGTTAATTAATGGATGGGACCCAACTACTCACATTTTCCAATACTCAGGGGTGTCAGGGGCTTAGTAGGTATACATCGGCTTGGTTTTGGAGCTGATTTTCCGGATTAAATTACATAATTAAGCCTATCTAAGTATATAAACCACATGCATATTATATGATTCGAACATGAATGCTTATTCTTACTTACATGCACTCGCTTGTGTAGCAAGGGAAAATATGCGGATCGGAGATATATAGCTTATGATAAGTCATAAAAGATGTGGTATATTCATTTTATTTAATATAAATATTGTGTTTAGTACTATGGAGAAGCACATAAAATGTCTATGGGTCCATGATGTGGTTGTCGACCGTAATCACGCTAACCCTAACCCTAACCCCGATAATAGCCCCTGAAAACACATATGAGGTATGTATTTCATCATTTATGTAGATTCTATCACACCAAAGTATTTATTTGATCGAAACTAGCTTTCTTAGAATATATGAGTCACTATAGCAATAAATTCCCCGTATTTAATTTGCTCGAATATCTACCGACATGATCTGAGATCTCCGCGGAGCCTAGACCATTGGCTACTGTCAAGTGTACCTATGCAAAAGGATCTAAGGACTAAACCCGAAAACATGTAACTCGTCTGTAAGTTTTATAAAACTGATTGACCCCGAGTTCAGGTATTTTGTCGCGTGTAGCTATTCGCGTTTTCTTTCCTTGGATTGTTCACGCCCTCCATGAACATGCCCGAGATAGGAGAGTTGACATGACTCATTTGCACATACACCCGAAAATCTAATGCATACAATCGAGACCCCCGCCCAATAAATCCGCTGAAGTTATAATATAAATGCAGTAGATGTCATTGTGAATATTGTCAATACAGCATCACGTTCAAACACGGTCGATTGGTACACCATGCCCGACTTCTCCGAGATTGAAAAAACGCTGGCCTCTGTGGAGGCTAGCTTTCAAGTCATCCAAGTGCTTCGTGACTTACATACGAAGGCCCTTTCTGAAGCCCCTTTTGTTAGCACAAATGGGTCTACATCCGACGCTTTAGAGAAGTTCGTGGCACTTGATCCTGACAAGTGTGCGCTGGTATACCTCCTTCTCCGATCCACTGCGGCGCGATTCGTCGTTGAAGCTGGAACGTCATTCGGACTCAGTACCATATACCTTTCCCTGGCCGTTGGGCAAAATGGTGGTGGCAAGGTCATTGCGACAGAGAATGAACCTACCAAAGCATTGAAGGCTCGCGAGAACTGGAAAGCTGCCGGAAATGAGATCGAGAAATGGATCGAACTGAGAGAGGGGGACCTGCGAGAGACGCTTAAGACGGATTTACCTGATCAGGTCGACTTTCTATTACTTGACAGTGAGTTGTATAGTCGTTATAAATGTAGCAGCATCTTAGTGGGTTGTGCTAACATGAAATAGTTTGGACTCCCCTAGCTCTTCCAACTTTGAAGCTCGTTCATCCGCGCCTAAAGATTGGAGGATTAGTGGTTGTTGACAACACCATAGCAGCTGCGTCGGGATATAAAGATTTGATGTCCTATTTTGACGACTCTGCCAACGGATTCAAGGCGACAACCGCCCCTTATTCAGGGGGTCTATTTATCGCAGTATACCTTGGAAAGGGGGCTCCATGAGAATTCGATCCCTAACTAGGTGGACAATGGGTTATCGGTACAGAACTGTAGGAGTCACCCGCGCCATAGTTTCAATAGTGCAACCTTTTGTTATTTTAATCGAACTTGTAAGATTTTCTAATTTCTTTCTTCGAAAATATGCAACCAAAATGTAAGTGACTGATGTCAATAGAATAGATGTATACCCTCTTCGCGGTCCACGTGACCGCTTTTCTTCCATGCCCCTAACGCCATGCTCAAAAATCAGGCCATCGGAAAGATGATGTAAAGTTCTAAAACGCCATGTTGTTCGATATAGCCCTGTAACCAGGATCATATCTCGTGGACAGTCTTCGTTAAGAACCACCGTTACTCTCGCCTAAAGTACAATCATGGTTGTCCATAATCTTGTACTTTTCATTGTATTATTTACCTTCGGTCAGCATCACGGCTAGCTCTCCTCTCCTCTCTAGGTCTCGATCTCCTTGCTTCACTGGGGTAGCGCCTCGTCCTAGGCTCGTCATACCCGGGTGGGGAGGACACATCGTAGCCGGCCCCTGTGTAGCCAGTACGTCTGTCTTCGAAGTCCGCAATGCCGTGAGCGCCCCTCGTGCCGGTCAAAGCATGCCTTTCCGCGGCTCCTTTTTCTTCAACATCATCGTACGTGCGCTTCCTGAAATGACCCATGCAGAAGCCGGATGGGTGTGGCAAGTGGGTCATGACAAGGACGATAAAGTAGCTAATCGTAATCGTCGGTAACATCCAGTTGCTTCCTACGAAGGCCGTGTTGCGTGCGTTCTCTAGTACCGCTTCCTGGTTGGCAGCTATGATAGTGAGCAATGCCAGGACGATGGAGATAGAGATGCAGATGGCGGTGCGGAATATATTGAAGGGCGACCAGCCCTTTCGCTTAGATATGACGTGCATAATGGTCAAAAAGAGCAAGACAATGCCAGCACATGCGAACGCGTAGATGTACTACTCATCGTGTTAACCGTTTTCCAGAAGCAATAGAAATAATGCCGGTAGAAATAACAACTTACAACCAGGATAAATCTTTTAGCAGAAGCAACCGCTGCAGCAGTCTGCCAGTACTCTGTCTTGGGCAACTCCTCCTGTTCCTCGGGAGGGTTGAAGCCAAATGCGTTGTAAATAGCGTTGATCATCGTGTTCGTGAGCTCGGCCAGGTCGTTTAGGTATCGTTCGAGCATCGAATCATCCGGCGAGGGATCCGAACTCCAGAATGAGTCGGGCATATCGGCGATTTCTTTCAGAGTCTCATTCACCGATTGCATTGTCTCCAAAACATCGAGGGGTTGGTATTTCGTTAGGAATGGTAAGACTAGATCACTAAGCTTCTCGGCGACCTCCTCGGAAGTAGGGTTCCCTGTAAGAGTCTTTTCCTCGGTAGCTATTACCTTGGCGATGATCGAATTGGCAGATTCGACAATACGCGCCCAGACGACAAATTGGCTTGCGCCTTCAAGAAGAAGTACGAGCGCAATATGGAAAGGCAGATGCAACGATGTCCTAGATGCAAATGTAAGACTCTTGATCTTAAATGGATAATAACAAGATATTGAGAACTTACCACCAGACTTGATGCCGTTTAGACATCG
Organism: Annulohypoxylon truncatum; assembly: GCF_022578515.1. Lineage (NCBI taxonomy): Eukaryota > Fungi > Ascomycota > Sordariomycetes > Xylariales > Hypoxylaceae > Annulohypoxylon > Annulohypoxylon truncatum. The sequence continues at coordinate 450,141 of NW_025953820.1, forward strand.
AGTGTTCATCATGCATCCAGTCGAAGTAGATCTGAAAAATGATGTAGATCAGGGCAGTTCCGGCTGTGACAAGACCGATGAGGGTCGGACCTTGGATCGTTAGTTGATTAAAGCGACAGCATAGGAGAGGAAAATACGTACTCCATATCGTATATGAGGAATCTTTGGCAAAAGTGTCCTTCACTAGGAGAGTAATACTCTTTGCTAAGATGATACATCCTTCTCCCAAAATAACAAGCGTCAAAAGGTTCAAACGCTCACCCAAATGAGTGCCGAGGAAAGTCAGGGAGTGGGCTGTTTGAGAGAGCATTAGGTGCAGTAACATCTCAAGGACGCCTCCGATGTACCAGACAAGGAACACTCGGCTACTCTTGCCTAGATCGTACCTGAACGAGACTCCTAGGTAGACCATAGAGGCGCAGAAATGCAGGACAGCGGTGGAAATCATGGGCCATTTACCGTCAGCATATTTGCGGATCTGAAATGCGACCATTCCGTACTGGAGAAACAGGACAAATCGAGATACTGCAAGAAATAGCGACATGGTCCTGAAGATCGATACAATCTGGTCGTCTGGATCGAAGCTAGTACCAATCTCGGCGAATCCAATCATGACTCCGAGGTGGACGGCCTTGCAGCAACGCTCCCAGATGCTATCGGCTGTGAACCGCACGTCGTACAATGTGGTTAACCCCCATGTTGTCCACAGGAGACTAAATGTCGTGTTAGGCAGCGTTTCAACAGAAGCGGACAAGTGGCCCACTTACACAATGTAGCCGATGAAAGAGGTGAATTTCGAGAAGTCGGAGATATCGTGAATCTTAAGTATCAGTTAGCAATAGCTCGCAAGTAAGACATAAGATACACATGAGGAACGCACTCCAGTGAAGACGTTCAAGTTCGCAACAAACCACAAGTCGTAGAACAGCTAGAATAGGTGTCAGTCACAACATGATAGGCCAACGAGACACGGGCTTCTTGGCAAACCTCAAAATTGGTAGCAGCCTCGGGCTAATATCTGTTAGTCCTGCGGAAACAAAGATGCGGTCGGTGAACGCTCACCTTGTAGAACACGGGGGCATTAGGAGGCCCCTCTTTGGGATTGAGCTCCTCCGTCTCATCTTGGTGGCGGGCGAGCTGTTGGTGTTGGTGCTGGTGATGATGTGTAGGAATAACACGGTGACCGGTCATCTCAGGTTCGACGACCCGGGAACCCAGCAGCTGCAGCCGGCGTCCGGCGTAGTCGAGATCGTGTTGTGTCATCTTTGCGGAGTCGTAAAGGTCTCGAGAACGTGCTCTGTTTGGACTCTCGGACTCTGGGACTACTTGAAGAACAAGTGATCGACAAAAGAAAGGATTAATTGCCCAGAAAAAGTGATCAGAAATCGAAGCCAAGAAACGGGCGGTTCACCGCGAGTTATATCACGACTCCAATGACCAGCGTGCTGTGCTGGTGCCCAGCCTATGGGGCGGTGCTCCCGCCCTGCATCGTACCCATCAGCATCGAGTACCCATTTTTCTGCTTATACGTATGTGGGTACTATGCTGCGTTGTCGTGGTTCTCGCTCAGTAAGGGACGGGAGCCTCATGTGAAAGTCAGCGAACGGCCCTGTCGGGACCCTAGACTGGCCAGGCTCGCACACATGCAATGCGGCCATAGAGGTTGACACGAAGCCACGCGATGAACTGTAGCGAAATGAATAGTGACCAGATATAGATAGGGCTGATGGTGGCGCCCGGCAGAGCTTGGCCTTAAACGTCCACTAAACGTCCGCTGAACAAGCACAAGCCCTGGACTAGGTAGACTAGCCTGGGGTTATGCTGACGCCAGGGGTTGGCCAGTTCCCACGTTAAAGTATATGGGGTGAGCTGTCTGACCTATCAGAGACATTTCGCTTATGGATCTACCGCAACATCTCGTCTATTTAGGTAGGAATCTAGCAGGGCTAATACCGTCTAATCCTGACTAAGGACTTTAACTCGACTGGATCCTTAGTCCGCTTTTCAGCTCTCCAGGATAAAACAGAAGGTTATTTCAATGTTGATGGAAGCACCGCGAAATGGAACGAGACAACCCTGGCAGCTGTTTCTACCTACCTAGCCTTTCAAGGCCTCCGGACTTGGCATATACGCATAGTACATTTTAGGATCCTCTTTGATTGTTATTTTTGTAACTATCATCACACTTGTCGTCTAAACCCTCGTGCACCAAGACCGTGGAACCCACTTATCCGCCTCAGACGTCCAATTATCGCGAGGGTTTTCCGAGACGAGTATGAACGGACTGGTCATGGCTTGGCGGCGAAGAAAGTCATCGATGCTGATTCCATCCGCCCCGCCACCGTCGAGACTCCGAGACCTACGACTCAGAATCCGAGATGAACAACTACCTAGGTAGTCACGATGATTCCAAATGGTTTCACATGGGGAATATTTCATAATATTGAAGACTACCGGCAGCCCCGAATTGAACTGCAGAGCTGATTGATCAAGCATTTGTGCTTTAGACATAATTATTTTCTACTTCTTATCCGGTCAACCGTAAGCTGGGCACTGCGGGTCTTCGCAGTATGTGCCCTTGGCAAAGATCGGCAGCGCTATTTCTGTCTTCACACAGGCCTTCTGTCTTTTCCTACCCTTGTAGCACAGCTCAGTTTCGTACTTCCAGTCTCCGGTCCTTTCGTCAACGAACCGGCATCCGCACATATAGAAAAGATCGCGTCTCTTGCACATGTTTTAGGTCGTTCTATGGAATGATTATTCTGATTGGTTTCTGATGTTCTTTTTAAAAGCACAGCCAAGAGATTATTGAGATCAACTGTGATCATGGATGTTTCGTTGGAAAGGGGCAAGCAATAAAATCTCGTGTTGAATTATGCACCTCTCGTCAAAACAAAGACCTGTCTCGCTTTGTGCCGTCCTAAACATGGAATCAGTTGACGTCGAGGGCGCCGGGGTCAAAAGCGAACCCACGTGGGCTCCTTGTCCTAGAACAAAAGCCTTAAACTACCCAATCTACCGCTGTCTAGCAAACCTTTCATCATTCAATAGCGGAACGTTTACCAATGTTGCTACCCGAGGCGATGAGGTGTTTGCCACTTGGAGAATTTTAGATTCTCGCCCACTCATGTTCAAAGAAAAGCATCGTGGCTTATCATTTGATGGAAGATTAGGGGTTTGCTGACCTGGCGAAGCATCAGACCAGAAGATGCATAAGTCATTCTGATACTTGAGTACCTAGGTAGGTAACCTGAAGATCTGGTAATGATAAATGAACGAAGTACAACAGTACCCATTCTTCCTTATATGCTTGGGTGATGCCGTAGTGGTGTCTAGCGATGAACATCTCCAAGCAATAAAAGAAATGAGCTTAGTCACCCCAATCTGCTATTCGCTAACCCTAACCCTCATGCTGCATTTATATGGAACTATCATCATGTACATCGTCGATGAACTGAACATAAACGTAAGTTTACAACGACTTACCGAAAGGTCAATGGATACCTTACTTGGCAAATTGTCAATCGCAGGAGTTTTCTTGTGACTTATGCTGTCTTTGTTCTCTTTCCTTGTTGATCACAATATCATTGTGGGCATCAAAGGAATGGGTGCTTTTTGATACTCCAAATATAAGGGCAAAGAAAAGAGTAAATAAATCAACCTTCAAGAAATGTATCGCGCATTAACGAGAGAGAAAAATATTGTGTATTCTATTTTGACTTTCCTGTTTCCACTCATACCCTTCATCATGTGTCGGCAGATCACCACCAACCTAGCATGCGGCTGCAAAACGAAACCCTGTGTCGTTCTGTGCGTTGACGCGAAAGAACGCTCCTGTAAAGGCGTCGAGAAAGTTGAGAAAAAGTCAGTTTGCTGGTGCAGGAATAATGTTTGTCGGTATCGCGCTTATAAGCGCTTAAGCCGCCAGCTAAGGTATCTCGAGGAGGACATCGAGTGGGAGCAGGCCGCGAAGGATTCTTCAGCAACCTCCAAGAATCGAGCTGAGGCTAGCAGATTGTGATATATGGTGGATAGATATTTCTAGGTAATTATTGGTTAAGTTCGATTCATCACTGGTATATGTTCATCAGCAAACATCAAGTAAACTGCTAACGTGTAATGCTTTTATGATTAGGTATCTCACGTGGGTATCTACCTAATGTAATATTTGGAGTATAAGTAGAATGGTAAACGTAAGGTTTTATGCTGCACAAATTCAAGCTCACAAGATGAGAAGACTTCCCAAAATTTGCGAGAGCACGACCACCATGCCGCTGAGGGTCGAAGTTGAGGTGCTGGCCTAGGCCGACAAGATGCTAACTAAGGCGCTTAACACACCCATCTGCTGGCCTGCACCCGTCGTGTTATCGAACTTGCCGGTGCTCCAGTGGAAGCCGCAAAGACGGCCGTTGTCACCACCGTTGCACTGCGACGCGGCGCTCTTAGCGCTCGACTTTAGGATAGGGAGGACCGTAGCGGAGGTATACGGTGCCTTTTCGATAGTCGAGCCGAGGCCTCTGTGAAGCAGGGACTTGTAGAAAACCTGGTCCGAGTTGCAAATGGACGCCTTCTCGCAGGCAGCTTCGAATGCAACGCCGTCAGGGAAGAATACCTCGAGGGTCCGAGAGACGAGTCCGTCGATACGCTGTTTCCAGTCATCGGCCCCGTTGGTCTGTATCTAAGTCAATATCCGGCAGAATGCGTTCTGGGTGATTAATAAGAAACTTACATGATTGTACATGAATGCGGAGCCCTGAAGGAGCATCCCGGCGTTGGACGAAAATTGTGCCTTGTTAATATCCTTGCACTTGCTCGCTTGTGCTCCGTCATATACATCATATTTTTCGCTGATGAACCCGATGTTTTGGAGCAGCTTAAAAGTATCGCTGGCCGCATCCTCGTAGGTCTTGTTTCCTGTTAAATGTGCCAGTTGAGCAGCAAGGTTAAAGTAGTAGATGTTGGCGGAAGCTAGGGCCGGGTCAATAATCACATTCTAGGTATTGGGTAAAGGATATCGCGCAGAAGCGTCGATTAAGGGTCACGAACAGCTAATGTAGTTGTAGCCTTGGTTAGCCTGGGATATCTGCCATCTCAGGGCCCCCTTGCAGTCACCGTCGTCTACTCTTCGCTCGGCAGCATGAAGGTCGTTAAAAACATTCTTAGCTAATGCTAGCCACTGCGGGTTACCCTGACTCGGTTCTTGCAAGCTGACTTCCTCAGCCTCAATGGCGGCAAGAGCCCAGAGGGCCTGATCATCATTGCCCATAGACGCGGTCCAATTTGTAGGCATGTAGTCATCATTGGGGCCCATCTGCCATATGAGGCCTTGTGAGATGTCCTTGTCGTACTTCTTTTCCCCCGAACGATTGCGATAATCCAATAAGGAGCTCCAAAGAGCACCACCAGTCCACCAGTAGTAGTCTCCGTCAGGAGGGGGTGTGAAGATTCCAACAGGTTGTCCTGGATTGTTGCCGGGGTAAAAAGTCATGAGATCCTGCGCTACGAGAGCCGCAGCAGCCTTGACAGAAGCTATCAACTTGAGTCAGCACCAAGCATTCACTAACCAGGATTTTACTCTTTCTGGGACACCAACCTGCATCTTCAACATCTACAGTAAGACCTGCAAGCGCGCCATTGGCGGCTAGTAGAAGACGAGCTAATGAGTTAGATGCAATCCTCGCCATGTTGCTAGTATACCCGTGCTAATAGTGCTAAAATAAGTAGCAATGGTAAGTAGCGGTTATAGACTAACGGATGTAGTTGCTGCTAAGATGCCCTTATCGAATAACAAGGACGATTTCAGCGACGCCAGCAACGGTGATTTGAGGCTAGATATAGTCAACCTTTTCTATCATAGCTGCGCCGCTACGCCCTACAATTAGCTACGATTAAGCCCCCAACGACTCCTATAGATCCAATCTTAGCCGAACTGCCCGAACAAGCGGTGGATCGTGAACCTTGGTGTAGATGCCTGGCTAAACCGAACTCGGGCGTAATACCTGGAGCCGCAACGGCACAGCACACATAGCCACTCCTTGGCTAATTAGCTAACCGTTGAATGAAGTTGGGAAACCCGAGAAACGACGCGTACACTGCTTCAAATGATATGGGATCTACGTCACGATAACCCCATTATCCTCAATTGCTATCGTGCAGGGCATAGGGAATATAGCCTGCCGACAGCATTACCCCCGTGTTCGAACTAGCTGCATAGTACAATAATAAGGGAGTCGAATGTTTCTGACATAGAATTATATGCCAAAATTAGGGCGATGATATCCAGCATTGACTTGCTGTGTCACGGGAAATTATCAGCACAGAGGCGGCTCATTGAGTAGAAGAGTAAGGCCAAATAGGCTTGACTTGGAACCCATAATATAACGAAAACGCTCGAAAACAAATCATATTGCCCCAAGGGTATCAATACCAAGCCTATACGCATACCTACCGACCCTTGACCTTTCTGATAACGACCTTCCCCCCGTCTAATTCCCATCCGACCCCGTCCTCTGCCGTGAGGTTTGCCCACTTCGAATCCGCGCAGACCTCCAAGAAGTTCAAATCCACGCTCAAATATGCTCTTCCGAAGCACTTGAGCAGGTGCTTGCGCATGCCTTCTTCGGCATATTCCAGCAGCTTCGCCTTGTGCCCGTCGACCCTCCTCTTCAAGCGGCTGAATTCTATGTAGTTGTCGTGTGCCAGCGCGTCGAGTACCGCGTCGACCTTGGCGTCCCGTAGCTGATATTTATGCCGCGCAGCGAATGCTTCGGCTAGGTTGTTCCGCCTGCATGCCGTGTCGAGAACGAGATAGCCGACGACCTCGTTCATTTCGACAGACGTCATCCTATGCAATGGCTGTATCTTGCGTAGGAGGTGTAGAATGGCTGGGTGGTAGGATTCGGGATGTTTGACTAAGACGGAAAGCCGGATGCAGAAGAGATAGGCTTGGATTGCGAAATCATCGACGCGCTTGGAGGCTACGATACCTTCTCGCAGCTTCCTAAGCGCCGACAAGACATCAGACAGGCCTTTAGTATTATTGGGTATAGTAGCTAGTGTCATCGTAGGCGAATTAGGGTCTAGCAGAGGAGCATTGTTGGTAGAATTCGTGGAGGGTTTCTCGTCGTTGGAGCCGGAGAGGTCAAGCGAGGCGAAGCGGCGAAGGAGCTCGCTACGTTCGCCAGCGTCAGAGCAGAAGGTCATGTATCGCTCGACTATCTTGGTATAGTATCGCTCTTGGGTTTTGAAGTCAAGCAACCTAGGTAATCATCCTGTCAGTACTCCGACTAACTCTTTGAAGTGATGGTGATCAGGTTAATAACCAACCTACTATCGCCTTTCGAAGGCAAGCCCATTGCCTCTAACGGGTCCAATTCTACAGGTTTCAGACGACTCCATGGTGCAGAAGGAGTTCTGTTCCCTCGGGCGCCCCCGCGTCCACGCATTGTCAAGTCATATCAAGCAGTGACTATACTTGTTGAAGATTGTTGAAGTTGTTAAGATGTTACACAGTACAAGTGCCTGGTATGTATTTCTTAGGTGCTCATAAAACGTTGATCAACTTAGCGGGGCAAACGAAACGATTGATGACACTAACCGCAATAGGCTAGTATGCCCGACTTTAGGAGGGTTATTGTGTCGCGTTGATTAAAAAAAAAGTTGTTACCGAATTAGGAAGGTGGGTCTTGTGGCTGGGGTGTGGCTAGGTGTGGTGGTGCGCAGGTGGTGGAGGGGTTATTAAGGTAGGAAGGTAAAAAAGGAAAGTGGGTCTTGCGTGGCTAGAGCCGTGTGGCTGGGATGTGGAGGTGTGTGTGTGGGTGGTGGGATTACTAGAGTAGGAAGGTAAAAGAGGAAAGTGGGGCTTTTGTGGCTAAAGTGTGGCTGGTAGGGCGGTGCAAGAGGGGAAGACTTGTAATAGGCAAGTCAAAAGGGGAAACGTATGATAAGTCAGTAAGGCGTAAACCAATCAATAAATAGATAGTGGGTTCAACCCGATTTAGGTGCGGATTACGTAAGTATTAATTAATCAGTTTAAGTAAGGGTTCAGCTTTAGTCCGAATTAACTGATTATATAATACAATAGCCCTAACTTTTAGGTTAGGTCAGGTCTCTGATTTTTAGGTTAGGTCAGGTCTTTGACTTTTAGGTCAGGTCAGGTCTTTGACTTTTAGGTTAGGTCAGGTCTCTGACTTTTAGGTCAGGTCAGGTCCCTGACCTAGGGGCAGTTGAATAAAACCTTTATATAATAATAAGTCCCCTATTCTAAAAACTTGAGGCTCTACCTAGCTTATATAATTAGCAGAGCGACCAATCAAAAGCTAGTGGGCGGGCGTGGCTTGGGTGGCTGGCGCAAAAAGGGGTGGGCTTCTTAAGCTTAATTACGTAGGTAAGCGGGTCCTTTGATTGGCTACAGCTTTGACAAATTCGTGGCAGGTCATTTTGTGCAATTGCTGATTGGGTGCATGGCTACATTAAGTGGAGACATCGCTTCAAGGGGCTTGCTTACATAAACCTGTCCTTTGGTCAATTAAACTGCAGTTGAACCTGTATTGAACCTAAGGCCTACTGAAACTGCCGTTGACCTAGCTGACTAATTAAACTGCTTATAGCTTAATTGAACTGTATTTGAACTTGCAATTGAACTGCAGTGGACGTTGCTTACGTCAGACGTTGTCTTCAACAGGGTGCTTAGTCAGTTGAAGAGCGTTGGATTGATTATATAATACAGGATAAAACAGGTCAGGTCCAGGGACCTGTTCTTCAATACAGGTCAGGTCCAGGGACCTGTTCTTCAATACAGGTCAGGTCCAGGGACCTGTTCTTCAATA